>NW_024070189.1:42228852-42301845 GCF_014754425.2 Oryx dammah
GAGAGAGAGAGAGAGAGAGAGAGAGAGAGAGAGAGAGAGAGAGAGAGTGTGTGTGTGTGTGCGCGTGCGCGCAAGTTTTCCAATTCCTGTTGCTTGGATAGATATATCCTGATTGACAGTCCTTAATAATAGCCATATTTTACCTGATAAGATAAGGTTCTATTTTTATACCAATACTAGATTATAAAACAGAAAGAATGTCAGTCCAAAAAAATGGTGATAAGAAAATAGGAGAATGGAGAAAGGAGAAAGGATGATGTGATTTCTTGAAATAACTGAGAACTGGGAAACCAAAGACCTGATTTTCCATAAGCTTATAGCTGACCTTTGGCAATTTACCGTTAGCTGTTGTTTCCCTATTTGTTATACAAAGTAGGGGTGGTGACTAGATGAGGACACCTCCAGTCCTGCTATTTTACAAACTTCCAGATAACCTAGTTGGATGAACCCAATGGCCCAGAGGGACAGGGAAGGTAGGCTTGATAAGCCCAAACTTAATTGTAGTTAACAATTATGTATTGAGCAGGGCACTGTAGAGGTGAACTAGAGAGACATGGAGCTTATAGACCAATAGAATGTAGTATATTCCAGGAGGATACAATGGTGAGTTTAAAGATCAGTAATTAAATAATCTCAGAAATAAAATATACTAGTAACAAATGCTGATAAAAGACTTGAAAGGAAAATCAAACATGTCTTTGAAAGTAAAGAACCTGGAGCCACAGGTTGGTCTGGCAGGTATGTTTGCCTGAAAAGGGGAAGTTTTGCTGATATTTAAGTGTTTAGTAATGGTCTAGTCAAGAGAGGGAAAAGATTACACAAACATGGCAGGGTGGTGAAGCTGAGGTCAGTAAGGAAGATTGGTGTGGCCAGACCATATTTATCACAGGTGAGCAGTGTGGAATGACACTGGAGAGATAGGTTGGCCCAGGTAATGAAGAGTCACGGTGAAGGTATATATATGTATGTATGTGTGTGTATAATGTATATTTTAAAATACATAAATTTTATATTATATATATATATGGCCACATGGTATGGTGGACAAATATATATGAAATGGGGACGTCTCAAGGTGAAAATATTAAGCAGACCTGAGCAAGTTGGCATTTTCCAGAGATTGTGGTGGCAGTATGTTAGGGTCAGCATATTTGTGTCCCCCTAAAAGTCACATGCTCCAACTGTAACCCTCACCAGAACTCAACCATGCTGGTGCCCTGGTTTCAGACCTCCCAGCCTCCAGAACAGTGAGAAATAAATGCCTTGCTGTTTAAGCCACCCAGTCTCTGGTATCTGTTATAGCAGCCTGAGTTGTCTGAGACAGTGTATCGTGGAAAAGACACTTGTGGAGGGCAAAGGTATATGGGGCAAAGCAGGGCAGACATGATAACAGGCTGCACTAAAGAACTGGCAGTCAGGTGGAGAAGTGTGGATGAGTTAGGAGATATGTCGAGAGGAAAACCAATGGGATCTAATGAGGTCCTGGATAAGAGGGAGACAGCGGATGACCACAGGGCCCAATGGAACAGCTGAAATTGTGGTCAAAGCCAAGTGATTAATACCCAAAGCCAGCTGTGCCCAAGGCAACCTCACACTTCTCCAATAAACTCTAGCTTCTTTGACATTTGATATTTTAACTGCAATGGAAATTGCCTTTACTCAATAACAGAAGTTGCTCTGCATCCAACTGTATTTTTCCTGTGGAGGTACAGGTGACATGACAAGGAAAAATCTAAGTATCTTATAGAGCTTATAAGCATTAAAAGAAAACTATGAATGCTATAACAATTCTTTGAATAATGAACATTGTCTTCTGTGAAAGATAATTTTCTGGTTACTCTAATGTTTTAGCTGAACACATGATCATATGTCTCCTATTGCTTAAAATCTTCCTAAAATACACGAGATAATGGTTTTTGCCTCTGTAAGTCCAGGCTCATGACATGGTTACACTTTGATACTTAAATCTACAATGTCTTCGTGAGACCCATTTTTCCTGAAAACCAATCTTCTCTACAGCATACTACCCAAGGTATGTATAAGAGAGTGAATTGTGGGAGAAATGATCACAGGGAATTCCTTAGAATTTTCCACAGAAACAGTGCTTTTGTATTTAGTTCCTATCATGAAGGTTTGACTTTCTCTTAATAGTATTATTATTCAGTGAAAAATTCTTTTCAAGGAGTGAGTTGGGTTATGTTTAATCAACAGTTTAAAGTGAATCAAGTAATGAATGAGACTGTAGACTTTTCACAAATTTCAGGATTAACCATTGAATGAGGCTGTCAATTTCTGAAAGCCATCCCACACATGAGCAACAGACAGATAGATGCAAAGCAGTAACTCTGAGTGAAAAAAGTCACTTGACATAATAACTTAATCCCATTGTGTCTCCTTAAATGCTGGTGGCATTTAATAAACTGCTCACATAAAACATTTGTGGTCATTACAAGTTGTTTCTAGTATATGCACCAAATACATTATTTTTAGGAATCAGGACAGATTTGCCTAACCTAAAAGTACAGATGATTAATTCATTCAACAAATATTTATAGAGGGACTACTCCATAAATGGGTTAGTGGGGAAAACAGATTCAGACTTTCTTCTTTATGGGATCAAAAAATACAAAATCTATTGTCACTCTAAGCACTGCAATATTTGTTGTCTATAAATATTAAGCAATTATGTACTATGTTTATGGTACAATGCTAAAGCAATATTCACTGTGAAGCTGTGCTCTATGCCCTTTTATGTAGTATTATTATAGTTAGAAAGATATTCAAGAACAAATTTAAATTGATTTTTCATAAAAATTCGTATAAACCATGCACTCTCAATGAGGGTAATGTAGTTCCCAAAGATACAAAATTTGGTCTTGGAGCCAAAATGAATCTTAATACATTCAAGAATAAAGTACAAATATACATAAATAGATATACATTATCTATTATACTATAATTTCATTGGAGGGGTATAATTAGGGGAATAAAGAACTGAAATGATTGCTTAGAAGAGGGATATCAGAAAAAAGGGTGAAGAACTTTTAAGCCCACTGCTGAGATCTACTGCTCAGAAAAAATTAGTCTCGGAAATAGTCCTTTCAAAATATTAAGGCTCATTGGCAATGCAAATGGTCACCAAAGACTTCTGATGGAGATGTACAATGAGATGAATGTTGTCTTTATGCCTGCTAACACAGCATCCATTTTGTTGCCCATGGAACAAGGAAAAATTTCGACTTTCAAGTCTTATCTATCTTAAGATTATAGCTGCCAGAGAGGTGATTCCTCTGATGGATCTGAGCAAAATAAATTTAAAAATTGTGGAAAGAATTCACCATTTTAAATGCCATTAAGAACATTCATGGGAAGAGATCAAAGTATCAGTTTTAACAGTAATTTGAAGAAACTGATTCTAACTCTCATGGATGACCTTGAAGTGTTCAAGACTTCATTGGAGGGAGTAACTGAAGATGTAAAAGAAAAAACAGTAAGATAACTAGAATTGGAAGTGAAGCTGGAATATGTGACTGAATTACTGCAGCCTCATGATAAAATGTTAATGGATGAGGAGTTGCTTCTTATAGATGAACAAAGAAAGTTTCTTTTCTTCTTTTGTTGGACTTGCCATGTGGCATTCAGGATCTTAGTTCCCTATCCAGGGATCGAACTTGCACCCCTCACAATGGAAGCAGAGTCTTAACTACTGGATGGCCAGGGAAGTTCCAGAAAGTAGTATCTTGAGATGAGATTTGCTCCCAGTAAAGAGGTTGTGAAGATTATTCTGAGGGTAACATAGGACTTACACTATTACATAAATTTAGTTGATAAAGCAGTGGCAGGATTTTAGAGTACTGATTCCAATTTTTGAATAAGTTTTACTGTGGATAAAATGCTATCAAACAGCATTGCGTGCTACAAAGAAATCCTTCATAAAAGGAAGAGTCAATCTGTGGCAAATTTCATTGTTAAGAAATTACTATAGCTACCCCAGCATTCAGCAGCCACCACCCTGATCAGTCAGAAGCCATTGACACGGAGGCAAGCCTTTCCACCAGCAAAAAGATCATGACTCAGTGAAGGCTCAGACGATGGTGAGTGTCTTTTTCCTTAGCAATAAGGTATTTTTAAATTAAGGTATGTATACTTTTTAATATAAGGCTAATGCACACTTAACAGACTACAATATAGTACAAACATAATTTTTATATGCACTGGGAAGCCAAACGATTTGTGTGACTAGCTTGACTGTGAGATTCTCTTTATTGTGGTGGTCTAGAACCAAACCCATAATATCTTCAAGGTAAGCCTGTATACTCTATAGAAGGCATTATAGGGGATCAAGAACAAAACACAACAATCAGTTGGATGACTATTTCAGTAGGCCAGGTGAGAAATGATGATGGCCTACACTTAAGAACTCACAGTGAAAAATGGAAAGGGTGAATGTGAGAGCAAGTGGAGAATTGAAAGAACATAGTGATATGAGAGGTGAATGAGTGACAGATGTCTACGTTTTGGTCGGGGGAAGCATAAGTTTGATTTTGGCTCTGTTGAAAGTATCTATGGAGTTCCCAGATTAAGATGTCTTTGTAGTCAGCTGTTACAGCTTAAGGTATATTTTTCAAGGTGGAGTTCTAAACCATTGGGATATAAACTTAAAATCAATAGGATACAGAAGATCATGAAAACCAAGGGAATAGATGAAATTAATCAAGATATGGTTATAATAATTCAACAGATAGCAAGGTCAGAATTTTAATGGATTCTAATATTTAAAGTTTGGGTATGGGAAGATAAGCCATCAAAGGAAACAAAGTAACTGGCCAGAGAAATAGAAATGGGGTAACATAGGAAGTCAAGAGTGACAAGTATTCCAAGAAGGTGGGAGAAGTTATCTATCTATATGCTTAACTGGTACTTAGAGGTAAGAGGAATTACAGTGTCCACGGAATTTAACAACATGGGGGTCATTTACATCAAATGAGACATTCTATGAAGAGCCTGAGGTGGGCTCTTGTGGGTAGAGGAGTAAGTTGGAAGAGAAGAAATGGTTATAACAAGAGTTCCTACTTTGTGACAAGAAAATTATAGTAAGACAGCATATCTTGGATATTAGATATTAAGACGCAGCTATGGTTAGTAACCAAAATTGACAGGGGCCTAATTCCCTGGAGAAGGGAATGATTACCCACTCCTGTATTCTTGCACGGAGAATTCCATGGACAGAGGAGCCTGGTGGGCCCCAGTCCATGGGGTCACAAAGAGTCGGACACAACTGAGCGACTAACACGTTCACTTTTCCACTTTCAGGTCTGTTTTATGGCACAGGCTAAGGGGAATTTTCTCAATTGCTTTGATGTGAGCAAGCAGAATGTGGATATTTGGGTTCATCTAGGTTGGAGATTTTAACAGGTATGCACATTGCAAGTAGAATGTAACAAGTTCAGGATTGCACAGGGAGACTGTGAAGAGGAATATGATACTGGGGAACTCATTTAGCTTCTTCTAGCCTCAGTTTCCAGCTTTGAGGAACAAGGATAATACTACTTCTCTCATAAAGCTATTGTGAGGATCTAAAACATGTGTTAGAGAATCGTCCTCTAATATATACATATATATATTCTCAGTATATATATTCTCTCTCTAAATATATAGTGCTATATGTGCCTAGTATATTAAAGTGCTCAAAAATGGTAGACATTATTATGTATTAGAATAGTTGATATTGATGAAAACGAGAGGCCAGAATGACCAGAAAACACTGAATAATTTGAATCTTAAACAACAGAGAAGAATGAGATGCGTTTCTTTCAAGTATTCTAGCAGTGTAACTGAACAAACCATACCATCAAGGTGAACACTTTAAATAATTGTGTAGAATGTGAAACCACGAAGCAATTTAAGATTCATGTATAAAAAATATTCCGGTAAGATATGAAGAGACAAGTAGTTTAATTAAACAAACTCTACTCCAGAAACCAACAGACCAGAACTCATGCTTGGCGTATCATTAAGCCAAAATTGGAAAAACTAAAAGGGAGCATTCAAGCAGCAAGCAACCTCATTTCAGTTTCTCATGACTACATTATTGTTGATAGTAAATAAAACCACACAATGAAACAAATAACTTCAACACACTGGCTTTGTATTGCGTTGATGGAACACCGGAATAAGGCAACCTCAGAGTCAGGACGGTATATGAATATCAGAGTACCTGCAACAGATGTTCGGCATGAAAAGCAGAGTTGGGAGTGACAGAGACTCCTTGGCTCTTAGAAATAATACAGTACGTGTCCCATGAATGGGATGAATGTGGCATTCCACTCACAGCTGCCTCCAGGTCTCTGTGGGGCAGGTGTCCAGAGTCAGGCCACCAGTGCAGAAAGGGAGAGACAGGTATGAAATGTGTGACCAGCTAAGAAAAGCCTGCCCTTCTACTCGGGAGTAGGGTGAGAAGGGAGCCTTGAAAACACTGCTTCCTCTGAGTCTTAGTTCCCAAGTGTTTCTCACAGTGTGAGAGCAATTGTGACTCCGAGAGGCAAGGGAGGCTGGTGAGACCTAAGAGAACAGCATGCGTGCGATTTTAAGGGCTTCCCGTCACTGAAAGAGTAGATGAACCCTTTGTTCCTGTGGCCAAGCAGGCTGAGGTGATGCTTTCCTATGGAGAAGGAAATTGAAACACTAATTGAGGACCACAAAGAAACACTGTCTAAAAAATAATTGGAGAAACTTATAAAGTCATTTTCAGGTGTTGAAGAAGATAATGACTTGAAAAGTGAAACCAGCGAGTTGAAATCATAATGAAAGTGCTGAAAGTCTGAAAGTAGTAATACACTTGAATGATTAAATTACAACATATAATGAAGGCCTCAAAATCAACAGATTTTACAGGTGACTTAAATGGTAATATTTTCTGTGTGACTTTTACCTTATCCACTGAATTTATCCCTAATACGGCCAGCATGTTACTTTGTCAACACCTGTTTTTCCCTGCCAACAAAAATACTAGTATTTCATGGTAGCAAAATGCTCAGCTCAATAATCACTTTCTCAGACTCATCTGAAGCAAGGGGTGGCCATGTCATGATTTTATCAAATGAGACATAGGTAGAAGTCTACTAGAGTGAGGCACTGGGCAAGCTTTTACTGTCCTAATAGGAAGGTACAAAATGTTGCTGGTTCCATTCTTCTGTCTACCTGATCATCAACATAATATCTGGAGTGGTAACCATCTTCCTACCATGAGACAAAGACCGGTAGGATTTCAGATATGTTGTGTCAGACGACTAAGTTAAGTTAGTTAAGTCGCATCAGTCGTGTCCGACTCTGTGCGACCCCATAGATGGCGGCCCACCAGGCTCCTCCGTCCCTGGGATTCTCCAGGCAAGAACACTGGAGTAGGTTGCCATTTCCTTCTCCAGTGCATGAAAGTGAAAAGTAAAAGTGAAGCCGCTCAGTCGTGTCTGACTCTTAGTGACCCCATGGACTGCAGCCTACGAGTCTCCTCTGTCCATGGGATTTTCCAGCAACTGTCTGCTATCAGACTTCTTAAGGGAGAAAAACAAGTGCCTACTTATGATTTGAGTCACCTTACAAGAACCCTGTTGTTCTTCTCTTCCTAAGGTTCACTACCATTTTACTTGAGACTGAGCAGAGAGGAGAAGAAAACCGACCCTTTAAGAGGCAGACTCTTCACCTACATTTCTATTGTTTTTTCCTACACACCAAACGACCAAAAGTTGGAAACCACTGTTACTGTACCTTCATACTACACTGAAGTATCAGATTGCTGGGTGGGGTTGTGTTTTCCCACTCGCTTGCCATTGCTCATGTTGTTCTCAGCCAGAAAGTACCTATCTCTCTTTTTCAGTGTATCACATCCTTTAAGGCCTAGCTCCAGTGCCATCTCCATAGTGAAGCTTTCCCAGGTCCTCTCTGTTATCACTAACTGCAGCTTCTTTTGTGCCTCCAAAGTACACAACTAATATCTAGGGTGGTGCTCCTTTTCCTCTATCTTGTGAGATGGTTTGCTGAATGTGTTTTCCCTTCAAAACAATGTAAGCTACTTAAAGTCAAGAACCACATTGTGGGGGTCTCTGTGCTTTCTAGATAAGCAGCTACCAGCAAACTTAAATGCTTTGGATTTAATTTCACTTAAGCAGGAAAAGTTGCAGAGTGAAAAAGAAGCTTCTAGAGGGGAGAAGCATGAACTGGTCAGGATCAGCTACACTGTACTGTGACAGCCTTACAGTTTTTGTCCAGGAAAGCAAATGGTTACATGGTCTCAGTGGGACAGCCTGATACCAATGCTGTAAGAACTACCTCTTGTAACCTCTTCAATTGACTGCTTTCAGCACAGCTTCCCAGAGCCCACCCGTGGCAGGCTTCTTGTCTGATTTACACCCTTTAATGAGTTCCTGTTTCCTTCAGCCAGAAGCCCAACTCTTTAACATGATGTGGCCAGGCATGCTCCATCTCTTTAGCTTTGTCTGTGGCTTGATAACTTTTTAAAACTACTGATTTCTGTTCACTATCCCCATATTTTTGTCTTCCCTCCATTCCAAGCATAAAGTTAGGCCCTTTGCATAGTTTTGCTGTTTCTTTCCACAAAGTAAAATGTATTCTTTGTAGTGGACTACCCAGGTGGCACTAGTGGAAAAGAATCTGCCTGCCAATGCAGGAGACTTAAGAGATGTAGGTTGGATCAATGGGTCAGGAGGATCCCCTGGAGGAGGACATGGCAACCCACTCCAGTATTCTTGCCTGGAGAATCCCATGGACAGAGAAGCCCGGCAGGCTACAGTCCATAGGGTCACATAGAGTGGGACACGACTAAAGCAACTTAGCACAGCATGGCACATTCTTTGCGGAACATAGCTTTATGAGTTGTAACCCATAGAGTCCTGTATGAGCCACTAAATGCAAATACAGTACAATCTCTTCACTTTAAATCCGTTTGAGCTCCCTTTTTGGAATCAATTTTCTTTCAAGTCCTAAGTACTGGTTCCCACTGTTCTTGGACCTCGTAGTGTTACCTTTTCTAGAATGTCATACAAATGGAATCATTCAGTAGAGAATGTGAAGTTTGACTTTAACTTAGCAAAATGCTTTTGAGTTTCATGATGGAAGGTTTTCAATGGATTAAAGGCAGAGCTGCCTTGAAATAGTGACACAGACGTAGAGAACAGATACGTGGGCACAGTGAGGGAAGGGGAGGGTGGGGTGAATTGAGAGAGAAGCATTGACATATATACACTTCCATATGTAAACCAGATAGCTAGTGGGGAGCAGTTGTATAGCACAGGGGGCTCAGCTTGGTGCTCTGTGGCGCCCTAGAGGGTTGGGATGGGGTGTAGGAGTGTAGTTCAAGAGGAAAGGGATATATATATAAAATTACGGGTATTTCACTTTGTTGTAAGCAGAAACTAACACAATATTGTCAAGCAATTATACCCCAAAAGTATAAGTAATAAAATTGATTAAATATTGAAAAAAAAAAAGGCAGAGCTGTCTTAAATCATCAGCTAATCCTGTTCCTTCTAAAGGCCTAAACTTAGGAGTGTGCTGGTTATCCTATAGGTGAGGGGGAAGGAGAGGAGTGCTTTTGAAGGAAGCCAAAGGGAGAGGCGAATTTTGTCCTTGGTTTATAAGAACCAAGAGATCTAAGATCCTTTGAAGTCAAGAGTCACCCCTAGGGAAGTGATAGACTCTCAGAAGGGACAGCAGTGTCATACTCCTCAACACCGTCATGAAGGCAGGACTCCCTGCACAGGGGCCCAGAGCATCAGCAAAGACTCCTTAACTCTCTGTACGGCATGAAAGTTGAGAGTTGACATACTTTCATTGACCACACGGGCCAGGAAAACGAAAATATCAGATGTGATCTGAATGAACCAAAAATTAGTATGCTTGTTCATATTTTCTTGATGCCACATATTCTTTCCCATTCCTGAGCAACCCAGTAATGATTGGGATGAAATTTCATATCAGACCATCATAGGAGTTAAGAGTCACGTTTAGAGAATAAAAGTCATATCCAGTGCTGACATCTATTAAGTGCTTATTATTTGCCAGGCATTTCTCCAAGTACTTCACTTGGAGTAACTCATTTAATTTTCCCGGTACCTCTATGAGGTATACAATATCATGCCCCAATTTTTAGATGACGAAAATGAGGGGCAGAAGGGAATCACAGAGAGTGAGTGTGGCAACCAGAATCTGAACTCAGGCAAATGTGGTTGCAGAGCCCAGGTTCTCAACTCCTTGCTGAACCTGTTATTCCTTCCACCATGAGTTTGAGAATTAAGACTCATACTGCCCACATATCCTCCTCCAGACACAGACCACCCCAGAGCAGTAATGTCCAGTTATGCACATTCTACTCACAACCACTTCTCAGCTGAAGGGTCACCTTGGTGCTCTCAAATTTGAGTTGCTACCAGGCCACACCTGGCCAGTCAGATTCTAGTTTGAGAACTGAAACTAAGCAACACGGTGAGTAATGTTGGTGAGTGCCAGATACAAGACAACTAACATTTTCTGCTTTTACAGATATAGTCTCTTTCATTTTCCTGGTAACCGTATGAGCTGAGAAATACTGACTCAGGCAGGTTAAGTAATAAGTTACCCACTGTTACAAAGAGAGTTAAAATAGAGCTGGGATAAAAATTGAGACAAACAGCTTACATTGTAACCATCAAAAATGTGGTTGGGGACTTCGCTGGTGGTCCAGTAGTTGAAAATCCTCCTGCCAATGCAGGGGGCAAGGGTTTGATCCCTAGTCCAGGAATATCCCACATAGCATGGGGCAACTAAGCCCGTGCACCACAACTACTGAGGCCATGCCCTAGAGCCCGCGAGCAGTGGTTACTGAAGCCTGTGGGCCTAGAGCCTGTGCTCTGTGACAAGAGAAGCCACGGCAATGAGAAGCCTGCACACTGCAATGAAGACCCAGCACAGCCTGAATGAATAAGTGAATAACACATGGTTGGGGCTGGCAGTCATGTTGAAAGGTACATAAGAAGTAGCATCTCAATGAGAAAATGTGGCAGAGCAGAGAAAAGAAGAGGTCACATGGCCCCAAGGGGCAGAGGAAACACCTGCATTCTAGAGGCTTCCCTGTTGATTTCATTATACTTGACAACGTGGATATGTAGCCTTAAGTGAGTCTTAAGAGCTTAGCCTCTTCAAAGAGAAAATACCACAAGGAGGCAGCTCTTCAGTGAATGGAAGCGGAGGCTTGCCAGTTCCGTTACTTTTCAACCTTAAACCGGAGTCAGTGCAACCGTCATAGTCTTCAGTTTCCATTCCCCTTTGCTTCTAATGTTTCATAACAGGTATCAAACCTTGGCTTGGCATTCAACTTAGATTAGGAAATATAGCTACGGAAAAAAGGTTGGTAAAAAGAAGGAAACTTCTTCAACTGTGCTCTTTATCAGTAATAATTTTTGAGACTTAGCAAGAAACAAAGTCTGGAAAAAGAACTTCAAAAGAAGACACTACATCTGCCTATGACCAAGGTGAGAGGTGAAGGGTGACAATGTCTTTTCCTGTTTAACACTTCCTCACTTTACTTGGACATTAGAACAATTTGCTTTGGGGAAACCAACTAGGGTTGATAATCACGCGGCCTTCCCCACCGCTTACACACTTACAGAAGAGAACGTGATCCAGGCTGGCCAATGAGAATATCTGATTCCCCAGAAAGAGCCTTTGCTCTAAGACCATGTGACACAAACAGGGCCAATAAGTTCTTTTCAAGGGGTTGCTGTGGCTGCTTAGACAACAGTGTTCCTGTCTCATTCTTCCTGAGATGATGTCCAGTAAGGAGCTGCCTGAAGGAAATCTCTGCAGCGGAACAGATGTTAAAAGCACCAGAGTCTGTCTTATCTGAAATTTTTAACTATCTACTGAGTGACCACATTCACATCTTTTGTATTTTTTAAAAAAATATTTTCTTTAAGCTAGATTAATTTATTTAGCTTTCTCTCACTTACAATTGGAAGCACCTTGAATAATGCATTATTTTCCCCATGGGGTGGGGGAGTCAATTTTATGACTGTCCCTAATAAGCCATACCACTAAAGAGAGGAGAACTGCTCTCTGGAGCCCACAGACAAGTCTATCTTTAGAGAGAGACTGTTATTTCTATACTGCAAATGCCTGCTCAATATTAAATGGAAATCCACAGGGCAACAAAGCCAGTCAATTTTCACTACCAGACAAGAGTTGTGAAAGCGAGTATGCTTGAAAATGTCCTTCCTGTGTGACCTGGTATAAGATGCCTTTAGCATCTCTCTCTCTGTTTAACAAGTCGGGGGCAAGTCTATTTTGTGAGCTTTTTCCTCTACTCCTAAAAACAGGGCCAATGTCACAGGAAGAAAAACAAACAAACAAACGTGTCTATGAGGTCTGAATCAGTCAAAGAGTATGTTCTTACACATACAACTGATTTCCTTTTAAAGAAGAAAGAAAAAAAAAAAAGCAGGTGACAAAACCCAAATCTCTGGAGCTTTATAGCTCGATTTGGGTATTTGCTAAGTGTATTGTGTACTGCTTTGTCAATCCAAGTGACAGTTCATCAATACTAATCTGATTCCAGTTGACTCTTCCTTTTTCCTAAACAGGATTAAGGTATACTATCTATGAATATATTTTATCCCAGGCTGTAAATCCATATGCTTTAATGTAAATACATTAGTATCTCTTTTTAAACAGAATGCACTGTGTATACAAGGAAATAAAGATGAATTACCAAGTTGTCCTGAAAAATGCCTTTCTGATGCACTATGAAAATGTTCCAGCTTTCAAGGTAATAGTAAATAGGTCCGGCATTTCCCCTCATTTTATACTGTGATCTATATCCCAGGCTCAGAGAGAACCTATTAACACACAGAATATCTTATGGATAGAGTGTCCTTCCTGGTCTGGTGCAGGTGAATTTTTCTTTCCTTTTTTCCTCTGTTTGGTTGTACCTTCATTTCTCCCTTCAATCAATATTTATGTAGTGCCTGCTTTATGGGTTAGGCAATGTCCTAGGTACCAGAGATGATACTGGTGAGCAACAGTAATAATCTCTACAGACCCCCACAATTTGCCCTAGTGTTTTCCAATTTGTGAACAAATTGGGTCAATCAATACACACCAAGGGTAAGCCTTCTTATCCTGCACCATCTCACCTGTTCATGCTTACAAGATCTGGGTTGAAACAACAATGACTTCATCTTCAAATATCACTTTGCAGCTTGTGAAGACTGTCACATACTTTTTCATTCTCATAAACATTTTTATGAAGGGAGCACAGGAACTGAACATAACTGACTAATTTAAGGTTGACAATCTAATAAGATAGTACACCATACTAAGAATATCCAATGGCTATGATAGTATCTATCTCCCAAGCAGTTGTAAAGCTTCAGTGAGTGAACACAGGTTTAGCACTCAGAACTGGACCTGGCATACAATGAGAATGCAACAAATGCTACCTGTGATGACGACGGCCTCATTTAGAAACAAACATAAACCACTAACACTGTCAAATCATCCAATAAATGACGGGCGAATGGCCCGATAGATGGCCATCTGCCCATCATTTATTGTGTGTCAGGCACTGCAAAAACGCTGAGATTCTGTGTTAAACACGCCAAAGCTTCCACTTCTTGCACAGTCTACAGAGAGATTTTTCAGTCTTGGCATTTGTGCTTGTTAACAGTTTCACCCATTACAATAGCAGAGTTGAGTAGCTCTGACAGAGATCCCATGGTCCAGCAACATAAAATATTTACTATCTGGCCCTGTACAGAAAAAGAGAGTCCTGGCCTGGATTCTTATATTTTTGCATTCTCTTAGCTGTTCTCTCTTATTATCCCTTGGAATTTAAGAAATAGAAGGAGATAGTTTACTTATATGGGCTAATCAACTTGTTTATATCTGATGACATGCTCTAGATGCAGAAAAGGACTTTATGATTCTGGTCTTACTGATTTTTCCAGAGGAGTTCTTTCTATTGCCCTCTACGGGTGGCTGGATAACCTTGTGACAATACTCTTGCAAAGCATGAACTCACTCTTCCGTGGTCCTGCTGCTCTCTTCCTATTTGCTGTCTCCTTATTAGGCCCCAGACATTTGCAGCTATCCTTGGATCCCTTATGACCTCATGCTTGGCCCAATTTTTTCCCATGATGTGACTCATTGGGCAGAGAATATCATTCTTGGGTTTCTTTGCTAGAGTTCGTCTTTATCAGCATTATTTTGGCTTTTACTTCTGAAGTCTGGGCTGGTTGATATGTTATCAGGCAGTTAGAATTTTTCTTTTTTAAATATTAGTTTGCCCAAGAATTTTCAATATTCATATAACTACTGGCTTAAAAGAAATGTTCAAGGTTCTAATAAGAACACTGATTGACTCTAACTTGAATCCAGGCACTTGCACTGTATTATGTAATTCAATCATTATAACAACTCACAAGTTAGGTACTATTATCATCTCCATCTGCAGATGAGCAAACAGGTTTTGAGACAGGAAATTAATTTTAATTTTAAATGATAAAATACAGTTAATTTATTGAGAACTTAGTAATATATCTGAGGAACTGCAGCTGTAATAGGGGTGGGGCCGGCATGTGGCTGTTAGCTAGTGACAGCAGTCCCTCTCAGCCATTGGTTGGTGCCACAGTGGGCCTCTCCCCTCTCTGCATAAAACAAGCCCGAAATTGGATTAAGGGAAAATGGTTTTTTGTGACATTAACCTGCATCTTCTCAGTCTGCCAGCTTTCCACTTCAAGTCAGTATTCTTTACCCCAACAACTTAAGTTTCTCAATTATTGGCCTGTTATGAGGTGAGCAGAGTGGGCTTGGGCTCAGTAATGTGGTAAACTTTACATGTCTTATTTCCCAACATGACTGTCTCAGAAAGCACAAAAGGCTCAGTGAGGTTGCTGACTGGCTCATTTTCCCACCACAACTAAGTGGGCACACCAGGCCTCAATACCGAAACCTGACTGAGGCCAGGAGGCTGTGTTCCAGGGACTCCATTTAAAAACTATATTGTGGTTCACTCACAAAAACATCCATCTCTTCCCTCTACCTCCTCACTGAGTCAAATGTGATGCCTCCATGCAGCTTGTTCATTGTGTAATAAGCTTAAAATATTCTAGGTATTTCCTTTTTGTGGTTTGGTAATTAGGATGGTAGAAAGAAAAGTAATTAAATAATACTGACATTATTGAAATATCAATAACCTCAGATATGCAGATGACACCACCTTTATGGCAGTAAACAAAAAGGAACTAAAGAGCCTCTTGATGAGGGTGAAAGAGGTGAATGAAAAAGCTGGCTTAAAACTCAATATTCAAAAAACAAAGATCATGGCATCCAGTCCCATCACTTCATAGCAAATAGATGGGGAAACAGTGGAAACAGTGACAGATTTTATTTTTTGGGCTCCAAAATCACTGCAGATGGTGACTAAAGCCATAAAATTAAAAGATGCTTGCTCCTCGGAAGAAAAGCAATGACAAATTTAGAGTATTAAATGGCAGAGACATCACTTTGCTGACACTGGTCTGTATAGTCAAAGCTATGGTTTCTCCAATAGTCCTGTAGGGATGTGAGAGTTGGACTATAAAGAAGGGTGAGTGCTGAAGAATTGATGCTTTTGAACTATCGTGTTGGAGAAGACTCTTGAGAGTCTCTTGGACAGCAAGGAGATCAAAATAGTCAATCCTAAAGGAAATCAACACTGAATATTCATTAGAAGGACTGATGCTGAAGCTGAAGCTTCAATACTTTGGCCACTTGATACAAAGAGCCGACTCATTGGGAAAGACCCTGATGCTGAGAAAGACTGAAGGCAGGAGGAGAGGGGATGACAGAGAGTGAGATGGTTAGATGGCATCACCGACTCGATGGACATGAGTTTGAGCAAACTCTGGGAGATGGTGAAGGGAAGGGAAGCTTGGCATGTTGCACAGTCCATGGGGTTGCAAAGAGTCAGACATGACTGAGTGACTGAACAACAAAGAAGGAAAAGACAGAAGCTGTCATAGTGAGGCCTTGAAATCAAACATGTATCAGCTTTAAGCTCTCAAGGATACCCAATACCAATGATTTCTTATCTCTTATTTAAAAATGAACCTAGTCCAAGTTCTGATCTATAATGGAAGATAAATATTGGAACTCCTGTACATCAAGAAATATTTGCTAAAAAATGAGAAATTATCAAATAGGCTACTGAGGTTGACTAAAGATATTCTGAAGAGATACCCCCTTAGATCTTCAACTTACAAGGAATTTCAAAACCTATGTTTTGATAACTGAACTGAGTCATTCTTGGCTCTTGCCATTTCATCTTTATAGCTAATGGGATATAGTATTTCTATATTGCAAATTGTGCTTCTATACTTTATTAAACAGAAATGTAGCTTTAATTTATAGTTGTGTGGTACTAGAACTTGGGTCTTTTAACCCAAGGTTAGGTTATTTTTTTTTTTCTATTACATGTTATAGCACAGTTCTGACTAAGATGTTTGAATACTGGTGCTCTCATGTTGAATTTCAAACCAAACTTACTATTCTGGGCTTCGTTCTGCATCTACAAAGTGAGCATAACCCACTGCCCATTCTATGGCTCAGGTTATGAAGACCAAATGAGGGGTGAATGAGCTTTTCAACCTGCATAGCAAAATACAAAGCTCGTGATAAGTGGTAGTATTCAGCAATCTCCCTGTGTCAAATAAACTCTCCTTTTTAATCTTTAAAACTTGTCCCTTGTATAAGTAGGTCCCATTAAACCCAGATAAGTAAGCTCAACACATAAGATTAAAGGCAATACTTTCATCTAGGTCTGCTAAACTTGCTCTATATGTATTTATAGCTCTCAAAAATTCCTACTCCAAGGTCTAATTTTAGGGACACTGGACACTAACATATCAATAAGCCCAGTCTCATTTTTCTGAATCTTCTTACGCAGGCAATGCAAAAACTCCTTCCGGATTTTCATGACAAATGGAAACAGCTCAAGGAGGCTCACTAAATGGGTGATACTGACATCCCTCCAATCCATGACAGCCAAGTACTTCCAGAGTCCCAGGGACCCCACAGGACCATCCTCCTTTCAGACAACTGATCATAACTTGAGCAATCATTTCAGGATTGGGCCAAATCAGCCCTAAAGGAAGGAAAGGAAATGTTACTGATTTTGGCACATCTCACAGTTTTAAAGAAACAGATCCAACTATGAAACCTGTTACGAACGTTACTGCAGTAGTCTTTAAGGCATGCCATCTAATATATGGCTTAGTATTTGCCATTTTAAATGCCTGGAATGACAGGTACAGTCTATCCTTTGCCCTGGAAAGAGAAGGTGTTTGTACTGACAAAACAACAATTGTTCTCATTGAAAAGGGGACTGGGGGGAAGCATTAGAAACAAGTGATGTAGTAAATGTGAAAGACATAAAGCTGAGACAAATGCATATGAGGTCCTTAACAAATGTCAGTAAAGTCACGAATGCTTTTTTAATGCCTGTTTCAACTATGTGTGTGTGTGTCTGGGTCTGTGTGCCAGTCACTCAGTCGTGTCTGACTCTTTGCGAACCCAAGGACCCGTCAGGTTCCTCTGTCCATTCTGTAGGCAAGAATACTGGAGTAGGCTGCCATTCCCTTCTCCAGGAGATCTTCCCAAACCAGGGATTGAAGCTGGGTGGCCTGCATTGCAGGCAGATTCTTTGCCATCTGAACCACCAGGGAAGCCCCAACTATATATAAGATTATATAAATAAGGGAATCAATATCTATCCTATATGACAAGCATAATACATGCTGTATCAAGAAATAACAGAACTTCTCATTAGGAACAGCTTGCCCAGGCTGCTCCAATCCTTACTTCACAGACAAAAGCAGGGCATCACACTGCTCCAAATGACAGACAGAAATTCAAACCCTTACTCCTGTTACTTCTGTCTCCACCAGTCCTGCAGAGCTCCCATCTTTAGTCCTTTGCTTCTGCCGCTACTTTAGGGCCAAGCCCTGAGCTACAAAGACAGGAGGATCACCCTTATCAATGACTGACATTCACTATGTACCTGCTGTGTGTATGGCCTCCTATCAGGCACTTGGGAGGAGAAAAGAATGTTATCTAGAACCTTGAGAAATCAGAAAGAAGGACACCTGATCTGAGACGATGAAGGGCAGAGAACCAGAGATATTCGAGTTTATTTATAGGAGGCTTCACTGAACTTTTACTCTGGTTCACGGCTTCTCAAACTTAGTATTGTTATTACTGGGGATCAGACAGTTCTTTGTTGTGGGAGCTGTCCTGTGCATTGTAGGATGGTGAGCAGCACCCCTGTCCTCTAGCCAGCATGTGCCAGGAGAAATGCCCCCACCTCCTTCACTTCAAGTTGTGACAATCAAAGATATTTATTGACATTCATATACATTTCCACGGTGGAGGGGCAAAATCACCCCTGTTGAGAATGACTGTTTGGTCCCAGTGTGTCGTGATATCCTCCTCCTAATAGCTCCAAGCTGATCCCATTCTCAGAACTTAATCATAGTGCTAGCTCTATGTGCAAAAGGAAGCCTTTTCATCTGCTCCATGAAACTAAACATGAAATGACATAGACATACCTCCGAGTTTGGAATTATGTCTTATTCTTGGTATATTCCAGCTGAATCTCCAGCTTAATGTAGAGATTGCACATTAGTGCTTGCTAAGTACTTACAAGGAGAAAGGGAAAGATATACCCAACTGAATGCAGAGTTCCAGAGAACAGCAAGGAGAGATAAGAAGGCCTTCAATGAACAATACAAAGAAATAAAGGAAAACAATAGAATAGCAAAGGCTAGAGATCTCCTTCAGAAAATTGGAGATATCAAAGGAATATTTCATACAAAGATGGGCATGAAAAAGGACAGAAACAGTAAAGACTTAACAAAGGCAGAATAATTAAGAAGAGGTGGCAAGAATATACAGAAGGGCTGTACAGAAAAGACCTTGATGATCCAGATAACCTTGATGGTGTGGTCACTAACCTAGACCCAGACATCCTGGAATGTAAAGGAAGCATTACCACCTATAAAGCTAGTGGAAGTGATGGAATTCCAATTAAGGTATTTAAAATATGATGGTGTCAAAGTCCTGCACTCAGTATGTCAGCAGATTTGGAAAACCCAGCAGTGGCCACAGGACTGGAAAAGGTCAGTTCTCATTCCAGTTCCAAAGAAAGGCAGTGCTAAAGAATGTTCAAACTACTGGACAATTGTGCTCTTTCCATGCTAGTAAGGTCATGCTCATAATCCTTCAAGCTAGGCTTCAGCAGTACTTGAATTGATAACTTCCAAATGTACACGTTGGGTTTAGAAAAGGCAGAAGAACCAGAGATCAAATTGCCAACATTCCTTGAATCATACAGAAAGGAAGGGAATTCTAGAAAAACATCTACTTCTATTTTGTTGATATGTAAAAACCTTTGACTGTGGATTACAAGAAACTGTGGAAAACTCTTAGAGATATGGGGACACCTGACCGTCTTACCTTCCTTCTGAGAAATCTGTATGTGGGTCAAGAAGCAACAGTTAGAGCGTTACATGGAAAAGCTGACTGATGTAAAATTGGGAAAGGAGTAAAGACAGGCTGTATATTGTCACTGATTATTTAACTTATATGCAGAGTACATCATGTGAAATGCCTGGTTGGATGAGTTATAAGCTAGAATCAAGACTGCCAGAAGAAATAGCAACTACTTCAGATATGCAGATGATACTACACTAATGGCAGAAAATAAAGAGGAACAAAAGAGCCTCTCGATGAGGGTGAACAGGAAGCATGAAAAAGTCGGCTTAAAATTCAACATTTAAAAATGTAAGATCGAGATCCTTGATTCCAACCCCAACTCTGAGGAAGCATTCTCTGCATTTCGGGAACTACAGATTCCGTCTCAGAGATTTCCTCGTGGCAGTGATTCTTCTTCACCCCTTTTAATTCAGAAGGATGGCATAGATGTCTTCAAAATAACTGAGCCGAAGATGGCGGAGGAATAGGAAGGGAAGACCACTTTCTCCCTCACAAATTCCTCAAAAGATCATTTCAACGCGGAGCAAACTCCACAAAACAACCTCTGAATGCAGGCAGAGGACATCAGGCAACCAGAAAAGCAGATCATTGTCTTCAAAAACAGCATTCCCCTCTCCCCACAGCGCGACTGAACTAGTGAGCCTAAAAAAAAAAAAAAAAAGTGTCCACCACCGCCCCCATGTGTCAGGACGGAATTCAGACCCTGAAGAGACCAGCAAACAGAAGTTAAACAGAGGGAAACGCCTTGGAAGTGACCAACACGGCCCACAACATCAGAGAAGGGCCAGATATATCTTCACGATTTTTACAATCTTTTTTTTTTTTTGCCTTTTTTTTTTTTTTTCTTTTTTTTTTTTCTTTTTTTTCTCAAACTTTTTTTTTTTAACTGTTAAGTCTTCTATTTCAATACTTTATATTTCTATAACTATTACTTTTCAAAAAAAAAAAAGACTCTACTTTTTTAAAGCAAACACCATATATAGTCTTCGCGTGGTTGTTGTTGGTATTTCTTTTTTAATCTTGGTTTTTTTTTTTTTTCTTTCTTATATATATATATATTTTTTTTCCTTATTTTTTTCCATATTTCTTTTTCTTAATATTATTATTATTTTTTTTAATCTTTTCTCTTTTTTTTCTTTCTTCCTTCTGCTTCATCTCTTTAACATTGTATTTTTGAAAATCTAACCTCTACTCTAGGTTTTTAATCTTTGCTTTTCGGTTTTTGTTGTCAATCTTGTACATTTCATAACCCAATCTTACCTGACAGCGAGATTACTGGCGTGACCACTCTCTCCTCCTTTTGGACTCTCCTTTTTCTCCACCAGGTGGCCTCTGTCTCTCCCCCCCCCTCCCCCCATCTCTCCTATATCCAACTCAGTGATTCTCTGTGTGTTCTAGATGGTGGAGAGCACCTAAGGAACTGATTACTGGCTGGACCTGTCTCTCTCCTTTTCATTCCTCTCTCTTACCCTCCTGGCCACCTCTGTCTACTTCCTCTCTCTCCTCTTCCCTGTATAACTCCGTGAATACCTCTGAGAGGTCCAGACTATGGAGCGCACATAAAGAAGTGACTATTGACTAGCTTGCTCTCTCCTCTTTTGATCTCACCGCATCTCATCCCAGTCACCTCTAACTACCTCCTCCCTCTTCTCTTCTCCATGTAACCCAGTGAACCTCTCTGGGTGCCCCTCAATGTGGAGAAACCTTTCATCTTTAGCCTAGATGCTATATCATTGGTGCTGTATAGAAGGAGAAGTCTAGAGACCACCGTAAAAATAAAACCGAAAACCAGAAGCAGGAGGCTTAAGTCCAAAGCTTGAGAACATCAGAGAACTCCTGAATTCAGGGAACATTAAGCAATAGGAGCTCATCAAATGCCTCCAAACCTACACTGAAACAAAGCTCCACCCAAGGGCCAACAAGTTCCAGAGCAAGACATATCACACAATTTCTCCAGCAACACAGGAACACACCCCTGAGCTTCAATATACAGGCAGTTCAAAGTTACTCCAAAACTTTAGACGTCTCATAACCCATTACTGGTCACTCCACTGCACTCCAGAGAGAAGAAACCCAGCTCCACCCACCAGACCTCCAACACAAGCTTCCCTAACCAGGAAACCTGGACAAGCACTGATACAACCCCACCCACAGTGAGGAAGCTCCACAATAAAGAGAACTCCACAAATTACCAGAATACAAAAAGGCCATTCCAAACGCAGCAATATAACCAAGATGAAGAGACAGAGGAATACCCAACAGGTAAAGGAGCAGGAGAAATGCCCACCAAACCAGACAAAAGAGGAAGAGATAGGGAATCTACCTGAGAAAGAATTCCAAATATTGATAGTGAAAATGATCCAAAACCTTGAAGTCAAAATGGAATCACAGATAAATACCCTAGAGACAAGGATTGAGAAGATGCAAGAAATGTTCAACAAGGACCTAGAAGAAATAAAAAAGAGTCAATATACAATGAATAATGCAATAAATGAGATCAGAAACACTCTGGAGGCAACAAATAATAGAATAACGGAGGCAGAAGATAGGATTAGTGAAATAGAAGACAGAATGGTAGAAATAAATGAATCAGAGAGGAAAAAAGAAAAACGAATTAAAAGAAATGAGGACAATCTCAGAGACCTCCAGGACAATATGAAACGCTCCAACATTCGAATTATAGGAGTCCCAGAAGAAGAAGACAAAAAGAAAGACCATGAGAAAATCCTTGAGGAGATAATAGTTGAAAACTTCCCTAAAATGGGGAAGGAAATAATCACCCAAGTCCAAGAAACCCAGAGAGTCCCAAATAGGATAAACCCAAGGCAAAACACCCCAAGACACATATTAATCAAATTAACAAAGATCAAACACAAAGAACAATTATTAAAAGCAGCAAGGGAAAAACAACAAATAACACACAAGGGGATTCCCATAAGGATAACACCTGATCTCTCAATAGAAACTCTTCAGGCCAGGAGGGAATGGCAAGACATACTTAAAGTGATGAAAGAAAATAACCTACAGCCCAGATTACTATACCCAGCAAGGATCTCATTCAAATATGAAGGAGAAATCAAAAGCTTTACAGACAAGCAAAAGCTGAGAGAATTCAGCACCACCAAACCAGCTCTCCAACAAATTCTAAAGGATACTCTCTAGACAGGAAACACAAAAAGGGAGTATAAACCCGAACCCAAAATAATAAAACAAATGGCAACGGGATCATACTTATCAATAATTACCTTAAACGTAAATGGATTGAATGCCCCAACCAAAAGGCAAAGACTGGCCGATTGGATACAAAAACAAGAACCCTCTATATGCTGCTTACAAGAGACCCACCTCAAAACAAGGGACACATACAGACTGAAAGTGAAGGGTTGGAAAAAGATATTCCATGCAAATAGAGACCAAAAGAAAGCAGGAGTGGCAATACTCATACCCGATAAAATAGACTTTAAAACAAAGGCGGTGAAAAGAGACAAAGAAGGCCATTACATAATGATCAAAGGATCAATCCAAGAAGAAGATATAACAATTATAAATATATATGCACCCAATATAGGAGCACCGCAATATGTAGGACAAATGCTAACAAGTATGAAAGAGGAAATTAACAACAACACAATAATAGTGGGAGACTTTAATACCCCACTCACACATATGGACAGATCAACTAAACAGAAAATTAACAAAGAAACGCAAACTTTAAATGATACATTAGACCAGTTAGACCTAATTGATATCTATAGGACATTTCACCCCAAAGCAATGAATTTCACCTTTTTCTCAAGTGCTCATGGAACCTTCTCAAGGATAGATCACATCCTGGGCCATAAATATAACCTTGATAAATTCAAAAAAATCGAAATCATTCCAAGCATCTTTTCTGACCATAATGCACTAAGATTAGATCTCAATTACAGGAGGAAACCTATTAAAAATTCCAACATATGGAGGCTGAACAACACGCTTCTGAATAACCAACAAATCACAGAAGAAATCAAAAAAGAAATCAAAATATGCATAGAAACTAATGAAAATGAAAACACAACAACCCAAAACCTGTGGGACACTATAAAAGCAGTGCTAAGAGGAAAGTTCATAGCAATACAGGCATACCTCAAGAAACAAGAAAAAAGTCAAATAAATAACCTAACTCTACACCTAAAGCAACTAGAAAAGGAAGAATTAGAGAACCCCAGAGTTAGCAGAAGGAAAGAAATCTTAAAAATTAGGGCAGAAATAAATGCAAAAGAAACAAAAGAGACCATAGCAAAAATCAACAAAGCCAAAAGCTGGTTCTTTGAAAGGATAAATAAAATTGACAGACCATTAGCCAGACTCATCAAGAAGCAAAGAGAGAAAAATCAAATCAATAAAATTAGAAATGAAAATGGAGAGATCACAACAGACAACACAGAAATACAAAGGATCATAAGAGACTACTATCAGCAATTATATGCCAATAAAATGGACAACCTGGAAGAAATGGACAAATTCTTAGAAAAATACAATTTTCCAAAACTAAACCAGGAAGAAATAGACAATCTTAACAGACCCATCACAAACACGGAAATTGAAACTGTAATCAGAAATCTTCCAGCAAACAAAAGCCCAGGTCCAGACGGCTTCACAGCTGAATTCTACCAAAAATTTCGAGAAGAGTTAACACCTATCCTACTCAAACTCTTCCAGAAAATCGCAGAGGAAGGGAAACTTCCAAACTCATTCTATGAGGCCACCATCACCCTAATACCAAAACCTGACAAAGATACTACAAAAAAGGAAAACTACAGGCCAATATCACTGATGAACATAGATGCAAAAATCCTCAACAAAATTCTAGCAATCAGAATCCAACAACACATTAAAAAGATCATACACCATGACCAAGTGGGCTTTATCCCAGGGATGCAAGGATTCTTCAACATCCGCAAATCAATCAATGTAATTCACCACATTAACAAATTGAAAAATAAAAACCATATGATTATCTCAATAGATGCAGAGAAGGCCTTTGACAAAATTCAACATCCATTTATGATAAAAACTCTCCAGAAAGCAGGAATAGAAGGAACATACCTCAATATAATAAAAGCTATATATGACAAACCCACAGCAAACATTATCCTCAATGGTGAAAAATTGAAAGCATTTCCCCTTAAGTCAGGAACAAGACAAGGGTGTCCACTTTCACCACTACTATTCAACATAGTTCTGGAAGTTTTAGCCACAGCAATCAGAGCAGAAAAAGAAATCAAAGGAATCCAAATTGGAAAAGAAGAAGTAAAACTCTCACTGTTTGCAGATGACATGATCCTCTACATAGAAAACACTAAAGACTCTACCAGAAAATTACTAGAGCTAATTAATGAATATAGTAAAGTTGCAGGATATAAAATCAACACACAGAAATCCCTTGCATTCCTATACACTAATAATGAGAAAGTAGAAGAAGAAATTAAGAAAACAATTCCATTCACCATCGCAACAAAAAGAATAAAATACTTAGGAATATATCTACCTAAAGAAACTAAAGACCTATATACAGAAAACTATAAAACACTGATGAAAGAAATCAAAGAGGACACTAATAGATGGAGAAATATACCATGCTCATGGATCGGAAGAATCAATATAGTGAAAATGAGTATATTACCCAAAGCAATATACAAATTCAATGCAATCCCTATCAAGATACCGGCGATATTTTTCACAGAACTAGAACAAATAATTTCAAGATTTGTATGGAAATACAAAAAACCACGAATAGCCAAAGCAATCTTGAGAAAGAAGAATGGAACTGGAGGAATCAATTTGCCTGACTTCAGGCTCTACTACAAAGCCACAGTAATCAAGACAGTATGGTATTGGCACAAAGACAGACATATAGATCAATGGAACAAAATAGAAAGCCCAGAGATAAATCCACATACATATGGACACCTTATCTTTGACAAAGGAGGCAAGAATATACAATGGAGTAAAGACAATCTCTTTAACAAGTGGTGCTGGGAAAACTGGTCAACCACTTGTAAAAGAATGAAACTAGATCACTTTCTAACACCGCACACAAAGATAAACTCAAAATGGATTAAAGATCTAAATGTAAGACCAGAAACTATAAAACTCTTAGAGGAGAACATAGGCAAAACACTCTCCGACATAAACCACAGCAGGATCCTCTATGATCCACCTCCCAGAATCCTGGAAATAAAAGCAAAAATAAACAAATGGGATCTAATTAAAATTAAAAGCTTCTGCACAACAAAGGAAAACATAAGCAAAGTGAAAAGACAGCCTTCCGAATGGGAGAAAATAATAGCAAATGAAGCAACTGACAAACAACTAATCTCAAAAATATACAAGCAACTTATGCAGCTCAATTCCAGAAAAATAAACGACCCAATCAAAAAATGGGCCAAAGAACTAAATAGACATTTCTCCAAAGAAGACATACGGATGGCCAACAAACACATGAAAAGATGCTCAACATCACTCATTATTAGAGAAATGCAAATCAAAACCACAATGAGGTACCACTTCTCACCAGTCAGAATGTCTGCGATGCAAAAATCTGCAAGCAATAAATGCTGGAGAGGATGTGGAGAGAAGGGAACCCTCCTACACTGTTGGTGGGAATGCAAACTAGTACAGCCACTATGGAGAACAGTGTGGAGATTCCTTAAAAAATTGCAAATAGAACTGCCTTATGACCCAGCAATCCCACTGTTGGGCATACACACAGAGGAAACCAGAATTGAAAGAGACACATGTACCCCAATGTTCATTGCAGCACTGTTTATAATAGCCAGGACATGGAAACAACCTAGATGTCCATCAGTAGATGAATGGATAAGAAAGCTGTGGTACATATACACAATGGAATATTACTCAGCCATTAAAAAGAATACATTTGAATCAGTTCTGCTGAGATGGATGAAACTGGAGCTGATTATACAGAGTGAAGTGAGCCAGAAAGAAAAACACCAGTACAGTATACTAACACATATATATGGAATTTAGGAAGATGGCAATGATGACCCTGTGTGCAGGACAGCAAAAAAGACACAGATGTGTATAGCGGACTTTTGGACTCAGAGGGAGAGGGAGAGGGTGTGATGATTTGGGAGAATGGCATTGAAACATGTATAATATCATGTAAGAATCGAAATGCCAGTCTATGTCTGATGCAGGATATGACACGCTTGGGGTTGACGCGCGGGGATGACCCAGAGAGATGTTGTGGGGAGGGGGGTGGGAGGGGGGCTCATGTTTGGGAACGCATGTACACCTGTGGTGGATTCATGTCAATCTATGCCAAAACCAATACAGAATTGTAAAGTTAAAATTAAAAATAAATAAATAAATTTAAAAAAAAATGTAAGATCATGGCATCTGGTCCCATGACTTCATGGTGAATTGAAGGGGGAAAAGTAGAAGCTGTGACAGAGTTTCCTCTTGGGCTCCAAAATCACTGCAGATGGTGACTGCGGCCATGAAATTAGAAGACACTTGCCTCTTGGAAGGAAGGCTATGACAAACCTAGAAGCGTATTAAAAATCAGAGACATCACTTTGATGACAAAGGTCTGTATAGTCAAAGTTATGATTTTTCCAGTAGTCACGTGTGGATGTGAAAGTTGAACCATAAAGAAGGCTGAACGCCGATGAATTGATGCTTTTGACTTGTGGTGCTGGAGAAGACTCTTGAGAGTCCCTTGGACTCTGGAAGATCAAACCGGTCAATCCTAAGGGAACTCAACCCTGAATACTCATTGGAAGGACTGATGCTGAAGCTGAAGCTCCAATACTTTGGTCACCTGATGTGAAGAGCTGACTCACTGGAAAAAACTGATGCTGGGAAAGATTGAAGGCAAAAGGAGAAAAGGGCAGCAGAGGATGAGATGGTTGGATGGCATCCCCGATTCAATGGACATGTACTTGGGTGAACTCTGGGAGATGGTGAGAGACAGGGAAGCCTGGTGTGCTGCAGTCCATGGGTTCGCAAAAACTTAGTTACTAAAGAACAACAAAAACACTTATATCAGAGTAAGGGACCTCGCCTGGGGCCTATAGACACCTGGGATTCATGGTTAGAACTCAGGACATCAGAGAGCTTTGAAGGAGCAGATTTCACATCATTATTTTCCTTAATCCTTAAATTAAATCTAGGATGTCCTTTGATTAGAATGTAGAAAATGATCTGCAGTAATTATCTCCATGGGGCTGTGTCATCAGTAGAAATCACAGATTATTTCAGGTCAGAATAAAGTTGTTGTGTACCTCTCAAAAATATCATTCATGCTCATCACTACTTTGAAATGAGGATAATCATGAGGCCTATAACAACATCTTTCAAGGTGTTTGTAACAAAGAAAGACATGTTACTACATCACAAAATTGTTTTTTATATATTGATGACTGTCTAACATTGGTTTTGTTTGGTAATTTTGTATAATGGGATAAAATACAATTCTGAGAAGTGATCTTCATTAGCCTGACAAAAGGTTCCACGGCAGAAAAAGGGAGATGCTTGCCTTCAAATGACCATTCAACATAAATATCAGGCAAGTGCTCAGAGATCATAGCCCATGTCTCAGTACTTTGTGCATCATCCCCAGGCGTGCCTGGGGGAGGATCATACTCATAGCAGGGTCTGATCCTAGTTACTGTGAGGCGTGGGTGACATGCCTTGCCCAAATCAAGGTATGATATCTGGGCAGAAACACACATTAGCTGAGGAACCTCGGGCAATCTCTTTTTACCTCCAAGGGCTTCAGTCTCTTAATCTCTAAGATGGAGATTTGGAAAGTTCCTTTCTCTTTTCTCCCTGTCTTGGATACCTTTTAGTATAGTTCTGAGAATCAAATAAGATGACAACAAATATTCAGATCTAACTCAACAGTACTATGCAAAGGGTGACTTTACATTCAGTTCTAGGATTCCACGAAGTCTTGTGCATTAGCCCATCTGTGATTCGTGGTAGCATAGACATTCCCTGACTACTCACACTTGACCCCAGTTCTCTGGGTACTTTTAGGGTACATGTTTTTCTGGTGCATTTCTCACATCTCATACTCTAGCCTAAGTTCACAAAGGCAGCAGAGACCAAGCATTATAAAAACAATTCCCTGGCACTTTACATTGCTCCACTAGAAATCGTTTGATCAGAGTTTGCTAAGGAGACACATATTTTCAGAGTCCTGGGAGGAAGAATTAGTCCAGGGGAGCTTGTTCATGCAAGGATGCTCTCATTAAACATACAGTTGAAGCACTAGAGCCTGAACACTCCCCAATAACCAATCAGTGTGACAGATAGGAAGTCGAGAGGAAAACTCATTTTCCTTGGCAGCTGAGACATATTTAACAGCCAAAGGAGAAAAGCACATTGCCTTCTTCCATAGCTCATAGGCACCTTGCATATTGATTTCATATCAGCCCTCTCCTTTGTTTGCTTAAGTGCAATCTCTTCTACAAGCCCAGGATACAAGTATCTGAAATGTGCTCTGACCTCTGATAGGTTCCCATCAAGCAATTCAGCAGGAAGAAATGCACTGTGTCCAGACCTCATTTTGGCCATGCTTGTGCTTTTTCCAATTGACATAATCCTGCCCTTTCTCATATGGAAAGCCTGTTTCCTTTGGGCTGAGAGTGAAAAAAGAGCAATGGGAGCTGTGAGCACAAGTCTTATAGAACAAGATCATGACTTTCTTTTTGGAATGTCTTTGAATTAAACCATGAAGCATAGACCTCATAGGTACATCTGGTCCTCTGATTACTGGATCTGTCCAACCCACCTGCTACTGCTGATTGTCCTCACAGCACCCTGTAAATCACAAATCAGATCTTGTCACTCCCCAATTTGAAGTTCTTCAGTGTCTCTCCACTATTAAGTCCGTACCTTAATACAACACACAGTGCCCACTATAATACTATGGTTTTATGATAGGTTTATACACATGTACATCTCCTTAAGTATATACTTATATACACACATATATATGACATATATAATGAATATATATACCATGAATACAAATGAAACATAAATAATATAGGCATGTATATTTGTAGCTACATATATGTGGCATATATTAAAAGTATAGGCTCTTCATACTGAAATAATGAACTACACACTTCAAATGGGTTAATTGTAAGACAATGTGAACTATATCTCAACAAAGGTATTATAAGAAAAATAAACATGCGCCCTAGAGTCTGATTATCTGTGTTTGTATCTTACATCTGCCATTTAACCTGTGATGTAACATTGGGGAAACTATCTTTCTATTTGTCAGTTTGTTCATATGTAAAATAAGTATAAAAAAACCTATCACAGAAGGCCTTTGGAAGAATTAACACGTGAAGAGATTTGAAGAGTACTTGGCACAGAATTAGCATTTAATAAATGCTAATCATTACATGGATAGCTTGTCTTTTGTCCTGTCTGGGCACCCCGCTCCTTGACCTCTACCCTCTGGTTGGGTTAGACTCCTGAAACTTTTCCTGAAAGGTCATGCTTCCTCAGGATTGAGTAGGTGCCAGTCCACGCTTAGCTCCTCCAAGTCCGTTTTTCTTGATTAACTCCTATTTGTCCTGCCAGTCTCAACTTAATCACCATTTCCTTCAGGAAGGCTTCCCTTACTTGCAAAATTAGGTTAAAACCTCCTAATTTTATGTTTCTAGCCATCATATACTACTCCCATGATGACACATCCTTCTTCTCATGTAGATGTTTAAAACATCTGTCTTTCTTGCTTGGCTGTGCATTGTAGAAAGGCACGGGGCATGGGTGTCCTTGTGGTCAGCACAGCAGTTGACCAGAGTCAGCACTCAACTAATACTGGCTGAATACGATTGAATTTCTTTTTTGTAGTTTTGTAAGTTTTGTAGAGAGAACTGTTTACACTATGGTTTGAATAATGCCAAGAACCTTCCTATTGAAGTCACTTTCTTTTTTTTTGCGACCCATGAAAGTTTCTGTATCATAAATAACTTCTAAGTGTCCAACTAGACTTGACTTCTCTCTTTGGCTTACAGCATGAAAATCCTCTCAAATATTTCTGTGAACATTGCAGCCACATCCTGCCCAGGACACTGCCAAAAGGAGAAAATCCCTGGGAAGCTCTAGCAGAGCCCTGAGACATCATCTTAATTCAGGATTTTGGAGAAATAAGCAATTCCTATTTACACTATGCTGATAATGACAAGCTCTTCCCCAGTGATAAATTCAAATATGCTTATTTGCTGGGGGGGGGGGGCGCGGAAAAAAAACAATGGTAGCTCATCCCACATGCTCTACCTGAGAGCTGGGCTTCTGCTTCTGCTGACCCTGCCATTTAGGCAGCTGTTGCTCACCCACCCGCATCTGCAAAGACTACCTTTGCCCCAGCCATCACAACCTCTTGTCTAGGATGTTCGGCAGGTCACCTTCACAGGCTTCTCCTAACCCCTGAGTCCAGAACAAACTGCAACCAAGGGCTGCCTTCCTTTTTTAACTTAAAAAAAGTTTTTTTCACTGCTATTTAATATGGGTGTGTGCTGCTTTGGTACCCCTGCTAGACTATAACTGACTGTGATCAAGGGACCTTCACGTTGTGTTCCTCATCCCTGAATGGACTTCGATTGGTGTCAGTTGTACACATGCTTCTCTGTAGGAATTTGTAGGAGGAACCAGCATCAATACATGGGGCACCTTATGCTGTGCTTTGCACCATGTCAAGGACTTTCCATGTATCATGTAGGTACTCTTATCATCCTCACTATAAGATGAGAATGTGAGGTTTTCAAAGATTGAGGAGCTTACTCAAGGTTGTACTGGGAGAGCCAGGAGCGGAGTCCAGGCAGTCTGTCTCCAAAGCCCACACTCAGATAACCATCCTGCTTTCCAACACTACTGTCCCTAAAAGAAGAACCTTTGGCATTTGCTTTTCTATTCTGTGTCCTGAAGGGCACTGGATATTTTCTCTTCTATCTCCCCTCATTTCTTTTGTTCAGGTTCACACTCACCACCTTGCCTGCTGTTCCTGGGGAAGACGGGGTGTCCAAGGAGTTAAGATTCAAAAAGTAGTTCATGGCAAAAGCTTAGAGCAAGGTGGGAGGAAAAGCATAAAATGTATTCTTAGCGTCCCTTTTTTTCCCACTCAAATAAGTAGAATTAAACTCAAGTCCCTCCAATAAAGGAGAATCAAGTTAATTTCCTTTCCTATTCTGCACACTGAGAGTTTCTTATTCACATTGTCATTTCATTAAATTCCTACTGTCACCATGGAATACAAACATTCCCCTTGGCCTCTGCTGGGAAGAAAGGAAAAAGAGAATTCAACTCAGGTGACTTCTGGTGGCATAAGAATATTCTCCAACAATCAACAGAACTAATGAGAATGGAGACTCATTAGCTACACTCTTTGGTAAAACTCTTGTCATTGAAGATAGCCTGGTAGAAGCTCTTGAATAGTTTGTCTCCTGGTCTGAAAACACTCTCTTTTGGGCATTAACTGGCAAGAAGACAACTTTGAAGATGAAAACAAACCGACAGATGTCTGAAAGCCCATTAGCTGTAGCTTGATAGAGAAATTAAATTTGTCTCGGTTCCACAAACAAAAAAACACACATGGCCCTCTCTCAGTAAGTGCTGGAATTGGTTCTCTTACAAGCAGCCAAAGACAGAGCTTCATCAACTGTTTAAGCAAACTAGAAAGCTGACACATGTCCCCAACTGCCTTTATTCCCTCCTCCCTCCATCTCTCCATCCAGATGCAGAAGACATGGCTCAGCAAGTGTGGGGGGTGGCTAGAGCAATGTCTGTGGGCCAGTTCAGGATGTTTACACAGAATGACTAATCCACCCTGCTGATATGAAATCACATCTCCCTCCTGCCCAGGGGAAAAGCGTGTGGGGCTATGCAAACAGGTTTTCCTCCTGCAACAGTTATCAACCCCTAAGTGTGGGGGGAAGCTGACCCATCCCAGTTTAAGATGCCTGTGTGCATGGGTTGATGAACATATGAAACCAGGCAGTGGAATTACCCAGGCTTTCAGACTTGTTCTTTTTCATTTTTTGGAGAATTATAAGAATTGTACTCCCAGGAGCCTTTCCAGTGAAACCTCTGAAAGCTCATTATTATCTCTCTATTGTAAAATGGTGCCTTTTCTCATTAAGTATCTCTGGATTCTTAAGGTTGGGGCTGTTCATCTGAGACTCTTTTATATGTGACTTTCTCACTACATTATTTATGGGAGAATGTTATCTTTATGATCTAATGTATTATTTCTGTATGCCTCTAAATAATAAACCACCTTGGAATGAGGTGCCAGAACTCTGCAATCGGCAGTTCTCTGTAAAGAGTTGAATCTCCAGTAGATGACCTCTGCTGAGGGTAACAAAGAGCAGGCCCGAATGTTACTATTAGGTTGGTAAACCTCCTCTCCCAAGGATCAGAGAACTGTTCAGTTTTTACCACCACAGAAGAGAAAGTGTGTCCACTTTTTCATATATAATCCTGCAGACTTTCTCACGTTCCCTTCTACTCACTGATGGGATAGTTCATAAAGAAGAGAAAGAAGAAAAAAAGATAGAGACACAGGAAAAGGAAAAGGGGAGAGGCTGTTTATTTAGCACCCACAAACACAGCCTAAATGATTTGAGTAACACAGCCAACTTCAGGTAGCTGGTAGCTATGGCAGAACCCAGTTATGCCACATTCTAAAGCCTTTAAGTTCCTTTTCAAGGGAAAAAGCAGAGTGGATTAAGAAAAGCATAAGAACACAGGAGGAGGCTCTCAAATTCTGAAGGTGCCTCCAGAAAGGCAGTCCTGTCTCCAGTCTTAAGCCTCCACCAGAGAAAGATGGGGGGTTTGATTCGGTCTATTTGATAGGCTTCTCTAAATTCTTGCTCCCAGATGCCCTCTTTGACCATCTCTTCTCTGGAGTCCACCTGTTCAATCTCTACAAATGGTTCTCTTACTCTTCTGCTAAACTCTTCAGAAAAGCATCTCTTGTGGCTTTTGTTTTGGCTGGCATCCCCCACCAGACACTTGACCTCTCCCTCCAAGAGGTGCTTGAGCAACAAGTGCCAGTGCATGCTCAGCTCAGTTCAGTTGCTCAGTTGTGTCTGACTCTTTGCGACCCCATGGACTGCAGCCCAGTAGGCCTCCCTGTCTGTCACCAACTCCTGGAGTTTACTCAAACTCATGTCCACTGAGTTGGTGATGCCATCCAACCATCTCATCCTCTGTCATCCCCTTCTCCTCCTGCCTTCAATCTTTCCCAGCATCAGGGTCTTTTCAAATGAGTCAGCTCTTTGCATCAGGTGGCCAAAGTACTGGAACTTCAGCTTCAACATCAGTCCTTCCAGTGAACACCCAGGACTGATCTCCTTTAGGATGGACTGGTTGGATCTCTTTGCAGTCCAAGGGACTGTCAAGAGTCTTCTCCAGCACCACAGTTCAAAAGCATCAGTTCTTCAGCCTTCTTTATAGTCCAACTCTCACATCCATACATGACTACTGGAAAAACCACAGCTTTGACTATTCATCATCTATCCTAAATTGCTGCTACTCCTGTACATTTCTCTTAACAATGCCACAGCTGTCAGGTTGACACGGTGTACAACACTAGGAACATCGCACCTTCCCTCCCTTTGACTTTCCACATCTAGTTCATTGCCAGGTTCATTCTCCTTCAAGATGATCCTTCCCATTTGTTCTCTCTTTCTCTCCTCATTTAGGACTTTATGAATCATCAACACAGGTATTATAATAATCTCTTAATTTAGATGCAAGGTCTCACTGCCTCTGTTTCTCTGTACTATCCAGATTGGTTATCTAACATTCCAACATTCAAAAATTACAGTCCTTTCATGTAACAAATATTACCAAGCACGTATTAAGCACAGACACTATTCTAGACTCTGAAAAATAAAAGTTCCTGGTATCATGAAGTTTACATTTTGATGAGCTAGACAGGATGAAAAAAATAAACACACACATACACACACATATATATAAAACACACTATGCCATGTTGTGATACTTGCCATGAAGAGGAATAAAGCAGGTAAATGTACAGACCAGGAATCGAAAAACACTTCCTGTAAAGTGCAAAATAGTGGGGAGGATGATCTGTCTCAACTACTCAACTCTGCTGTTGGAGGGTGAAAGCAATCACAGAAAATACAAATGAACCTGGCTGGGTTCCAGTACAACATTATTTACAAAACCAAGCAGTGGTTGTGGCCTGATTTGACCCACAGGCCATATTCTATCAACTCCTGGTATAGACTTCAATAGCAGGAACATGCTATTTTTTTTAAGGCAGTCAAAGGAGACCTCTTTGATGAAATGTTATTTAAGACATAAAGAAGGAACTCCTTTATACACAGACTAGAAAAGATAATTCCATTCAGAGGGAAGAGAAAGTACAGATGCTGGGTGGTGAAAACATGCTTGGTGATAAAGTGAGGAAGCCAGGCTATCTAGGCCTGAGCAGTCAAGGGGGAGAGAACTCACAGAGCATCTTCCCCTGACACCGTTCATAACGCCTCGGTTCCACTACTGCATGCCCAACAGTCGTGATTTTCCATGATCATGTCTTTGATTATTATAATAAAATTATAATGAATATTTGCTATTTTTCTTTGCCTAGTACCCAGTCCTCCTCCTGGTAACAGCACCTCAATTTTCCTTTTGAAGATGGACCATGCTCTGTCTCACTCTCAGGCATTTCCAATCAAGCTCCAACAGCGGGATACGAGCCAGGCTGTGCTATACAGCAGATTTCATCACCGAAGTCAAGATGGCACGTTCAAGGATGGTCATACGGTTCCAGTCAGTCCAGTCAGCATAAAAACGAGGACTTTGTTGGATTTATGTTAGGAAGGTAAGCACTCCTTCTGCCTACCAGCAGAGGTAGACACAATACAAGACTGGAAAACAGAGCTGAGAGATGGTAAGAGAAAAAGGGAGACTGAAGGTTGGCTACATTATTTGAGCTAATGAATCTAGCCTGCAGCCGGCTACCACTGAACTTTTCTACCACACAAGGCAATAATCTCCCCACCACTGCCTTTGAGTTAGAGTCCTAGAATTTACAACCAAATGAGTCCTGACATTTGTAAAGAAATGCTATTCCATTTGCAAAGAAAGCAATCTCTGTATGCACTCCCCCCACCTCAATTCATTCTCAAGATCTAGTTCAAACATGCTCTTCATTTAAGAAGCTCTCTAAATTCTCTCTGGGATGCCACCCTTTTCAATCTAGCTGCTATAATTCTAGAGTCACTTTGCTTCTGTCCTTCTTAGAAGCTTGTTTTCTGCTTGGGGTCTCCGATATTTGCATGTGTGCTTCATCATCCTGATAAGACAGTTCCCTGAATGAGCAGGAACAGTGACAGTCATCCCTGTATCTCCATGACTACCATAACAGTGATGTGGCAATATCTCATATATATGATACAAACACATATATTTAATGAGTAAATACTACTAAGAACACTCTCTTCTTTTCATTATAATTGTCAATTGCCAGGCTGCAGTACAGAATCTCATCAAAAACTAATTCAAATGGCTAAATGCATGATCTGATGTGGTCTTAAAAAAGAAAAAAAAAAGCATCAGACCACGTTTAAATTTATATAAATCTTATGCTAATTTAAATGGCTTTAGATTTAATTAAAACTTTTTCAACTGATAATACTGTAACTCGGATAATTAGCATCAAGTGGCATCTAGAGGACATATTTAAAAAACTAATCTAGAGTATAAATAGAGCTAATTAACAATTAGAATAACACTTTATAATTGTGCTTTATTTATGAAGGCTATAATGTCCAATTCATTGTTCAATGAAATTGGTCATTAATGAAGATCAAAATTATGTTTTCTCTGGTGTCTCCATGAAGATGCCTCTAAGATGTGCTGGCTTTTATGATGTCTACATTTGATGCTTTTTAAAGACCATTCCTAACTGGTATTTCTTATCTTTGTTCTGTAATTAAAGTTAAACTGTACCATGCCTCGTCATCCATGCTAATTTGACACCTGTTTGGTAATTAAAAGAGCAGACTTGGCTATAAGCTTAAATTCTCTTGTGTAAGATCTAAAAAAGATACCTTTGTAATATGGAAAATCTAAGGTTGACAAAGGCATTGAAGCCCAGGTGAAAAAAGACAGCATGTGGTACCTAAAGGAAAGTAAGACTTTGCAGCCTAGGGGGATGAGACCCATGTGGAGAATCAGGGAGGCAGGCACTAGAGAGGTGCGGGGGATGATAGGGCAACGGGTAAGCTCGGCTGCAGGTGATGAAGTGAAAGTGATGGGATACTTTGGTACAGAAAAGTCCAGACTCTTAAAATTTGGAACTAGAAATGAGAAGACAGTTCAAGGCAAATACAGATTTGAGGGTCACCTGAAAAGGGCAATTACTGAAACTGTAAGTAAGTACAGGATTTTCCATAGAAATGTGAAAAGAGAAAACTAAGAAGTGACCCGGAGGGAAGTCTGCTTGTGATGCCAGGAGTAAATCCACGTCACTGAGTAGGTGAAAGAAGAGTTAGTATAGGAAGCAGAGGAGCAGTTACAGATGTGGGAGAACTGTGGGAAAAGCAGTGTCTCTTGAAGCCAGAAAGGAGGGGAAGAGCTGGAGAATTGTTGCCCAGTGCTCCTTCCCTGTCGGTGCGATGCTCCATGTCATGGAATTTAGGGAAGCTGAGGCTTCCGTGATGGAGGTCAGGGTTTCCCTGGTGGCGCTAGTGGTAAAGAACCCATCTGCCGATGCAGAAGACGCCCAAGACAAGGGTTCAGTCCCTGGGTCAGGAAGTTCCCCTGGAGGAGGGCATGGCAATCCACTTCAGCATTCTTGCCTGGAGAATCCCACAAACAGAGGAGCCTGGCAGGAGACAGTCCATGGGATCACAAAGACTCGGACATGACTGAAGCGACTTAGCATGCACACACGTGACAGACACACGTGACAGACACACGTGACAGACACATGTGACAGAGGTCACTGAGCACTGTGGGTAAGAATGCCTGCACTCAGATCCTGCCTCTGCCAGTTTCTCTTTGTGCAACTTTGGGTGTACTTCACATCACTCTGGGCCACAGTTTGTCCCTCTATAAATCAAGTTGATGAGCCAGGTTGCTCTAAGGTTGTGATGTGGATCAAATGCTTGCACTCAGTGCAAGTGATTGGCATCTTGCACAGAATAAGCCCTCAATCTGTGTTAGTTATATTTATTTTGGGAGCAAAGTGGAAAAAGCTGAGCGTGAACTCAATGGAGAGCTACTAGCCAAGTGGTGGCAAAATTATTTAGTTGTGATTATCTTGGGTCAGTGGTTCTTTAGCCTGTATCAGAATCACCTAGGACTTGCCCTACACTTGAGTTTCTGATTCAATAGGTCTAGGGTAGAGCTTGATAATTTATGTGTCAAACAAGTAGATCAGAGTCAACGCTCCTAATTCTAAGGCCATGCTCTTAGAATCACTGTCTTTGAATGAAAGAGAAGACCCTACAGTTTTGGGAAATCAACTCAGGCCTTCAATTCCTCTCATAAGTAGTTCCTATGTTGAAAAGGTGTTTTCTTTTCTGACCCTAGCTGGGTCTAGAAAATCTACCAGTCCAAACTTATCTGATACCTGAACACTCCTACAAGTCCTAAGCCAATTTCTTCTGTACCTTTTTCTGAGAACCTAAAAGAGCTATGTAAAAGTTTAGGACTTGTTGGGTTCCCTGATGCTCAAGTGGACCAATAAAACCCATCGCCAACACTATAACAGTCAGCATACTGAGGACCAAATACTGTGCTGATCCTCAGTACACATACTGTACCATCTAGTTCTCACAACTCCTGTGAGAGTCAGGGCTCATGACTCAAATGACACCATGTCACAGAGAAGAAGGAAGCCTAGAAAGATGAAGTAATATATCTCAAGGCACTGGCCAGCAAATGACAGAAATCAGGATTAAACCTGTTCTTTCAGCTACTCAACTAAACTGCTCTTGCCTGACTTCTTTACCCAGGAAAAATGCACATTATGAAAGATCAGCAACTATTGTCTGCCTCCACAATTCCTCCACATCTTTTTCAGGGTAAAAGACTCTAGGGTAAAATACCTGACTGTTCTATATGAGGTATGGTTACTAGTCCTTTAGCCAGACTATTCAGGGTTTTTGGAGAGTGCCCAAGGTGGTCATCGTCCTGAAAACTGAATAGGTGGGTGTGGTTATCCATAGAAGAACATAAGCAATTGTCCTAAGCCCCTGGTTAAGCTACTGTATCTAAGAGACATTATTTTCTTAGTATTATTATCTTCTACTGCTTATTCTTACTCAACTATTCAACTAAAATAACTGATTTATTTACATAAGTTTCTTACTATATTCATCCATTCTTACTTCTTCCGTTATTTATTGTGTTCCTCTCTCTTTGCTTTACACATGTAGAAACTAAAGCTTAAAGAGAAAAATAAACTGGGATAGGGTCACTCAGTTCCTGAATATCCGAGTGAAGATTCACAACCCGGGTATGTTAGATTCTACTATGAAATATGCATCCAGACTCCAATCTCCCAAGAGCTTGTGCAGTCTGATGACTCAAAAAGACAAACTTCTCATTAAGCTGAAAATGAAATTGCCTAAACTTCTCGTTCCACACCATATGGTTGGATCCCAGATGACAGGAAGCTCATTTCTGCAACACACTAGGCTCATTTCACTGAGTAGGATGTGAGACTTGTGGGGTGGTCATTTCCTCATCTTTTTAGCACTGGTAGCAGCAGTGGTATTTATTATGATGCTTCCTTTTGAGATTTTTACACACACACAAAAAAAACAAATGCTTCTGATGATGGAGAGAGAGAGATTTATCCTAAATCATTGAGCAAGTGAAATATCACCAGCATAAGAAACAACAGCAGCAAAATTATTCACCTGCCTTCAAGCAACCAAATACTACAATTATCTCCAACCCTTAGTTTATGTCACGATGGAGGAGGGGAGTTCTTAAGTAATACCATCATTGAATTTCATATACAAAGATGAAACCACAGTGTTTGGACATCTAAAGTATCTTTGCAAAGTCAGGTTTTAAAGCAATGGGGTGACTCATGAAGGTTCAGAGACTAACGTGAAGTGCCAAACACCATTTTTACAAATTGATTGTGGCATGAGATGCCAGCACTTTTTTCCCTGGGTAAATACTTTAGAGCTGAAATAGCAAAATACTCTTGAATAAGAAGATAACCTACAGTTTCTGTGTTTGTTTTTTTTTCCCACAAAAACTTAGAACCAACATAGAAAGTGCTATTTTTATGAATAATAGAAAAAAATTATCGTTTAAGAGTTGGCAAAGATCCTAGAGCTATATTTATGTGTAGCCATGTGCATTGAGGATAGTGTTCATAGGCAAGAATTTGAACAACAGTCACACCACTTACAGGTACTTGATCTTGGTAAGTTTCTTCACCTTAGTTCACTCATCTAAACAAGGGACCAATTTGACAAGGCAGCAAAATATACTGCTTTAATGAGAAGCAGTCTGCATTCAAATACCTGTATGTGAATCCTATGGCTCACCCCTTCCGACAGTTCAGCTCCATCCTCTGTAAAATGAGGGTGATAAGAAGACTGCCTGCCCCAAAAGGTGCTGGTGAGGTCTAAAGGTAATCACGCACACAAAGTGTGGCACTTGGATCACAGCAAGTAGTCAGTAGACTTTACTCTTTTTTAAAGACTATCTACTTAAAGGCCTTTATACATAAGTTCTAAGAGGCCTCCCAACAGCAAGGGGGTGGGGAACAATGATGCTACACAACTTAACCTTTAAACCTTAAAAGCCCCATCCACAACCCAGAGCAGCGCTCTTCTTTTACATATTTTATTGATTGGGGTTTGGTATGAAATTTTATTTTTAAGTCTCTGTTGCCAAACTAAAAAAAAAAAAAAAAACAAAACTGCTTGAAACTTCTGCTCTAGACAATTCTCATTTTACAGACAGGAGAGAAGCAAAGCCCTGAAAGACGAAAGCAGTTGTTCCAGATTACATTCCAGTGAGCACCTGATAAGTGATTAGACCACCCCTGGCTCACTGCCTCTGTACCTGGCCCTCCCATGACACTGAGCTCTGTCAGGATATGCCCATGGCCACCTGCTGACTCTGCTGAGCCTGAGGCTGGTTGGAACGATGCTAAAGTTTTGAAACCGACGGTGGGAAGCAAAATGGGATCAGTTAGAGTGATGGCGAAGTAAGGGGGTAAATACAAGTGAGAGAGTAGAGGTGTGAGGGGGTGTGTGTTTTTGTGTGCTTGTGTGTGTGTGCTATTATACTAGGTATTCAAGATCTCAGTTTGAGAGCCTGGTAGAATATCTAGTTGAAAAAGACCTAGAACTCAGGGAAGATGCTGGGTCTGGGGATGGAAACTTAAGAGTCATCCAGCAAGAAAGTTAGCTATGAATGTATATTATACCAGAGAGATAGACAGACCGACCAAACTGATGGACTGAGGGTGGAGGTGACGACCAGGAGAACACAGCGCTAACAGAGAAAAGATGCAACTTCTTCCAATAGCTAATAATGCAGACAACAAACAACAAGCTCAAGCAAAAATAACATAATAATTTAAGATAATAACAGCTAGTACTTAGTGATCACTTCCTATTTTTTTAGCCACCTTACTAACAAATTTACATAGATTATTTCATTCAATCCTTCCAATCTCAGAAGGCAGATACTTCTATTACCCCCACTTTATAGGTGAGCAAAACAGGGACAGAGACGTTAGATAACTTGCTTTAGGTTCACACAGCTAGTAAAGGATAGAGATAGGATTAAAATGATGGGTTAATTCCAGAGTCTAAACGTTTAACTGGTATGTTTCAGTAACTCTTAGGGAGCAAGAGAAGGAAAAGCAGGATTAGTATTAATAGCAGCATGAGTATTAACAGCAGTACCTACAGCTACCACTGAATGAACACCATTTTGTGTTTGGCACTGTGGTAAGCGTGTATAATATGATCAAACATGATCCGATTGAACCCTAGGGAGAACTTGAGAAGGCAGATGTTCTTAGCTCGATTGAGAAGGAAAAGAAACTGGCGCAGTGATGTTGTTAATTTGCCTAAAGTCACACAGTTAGTAGGTGACAGGGCAGGAATGAAGAGCCAGGTTTAAGACCGGAACTCTTAACCCACCCTGCTAGACTGTTTCAGTGCACAGTCAAATTCAACGATTTCAACAGTGGACCCAAAAAAGAAATTCCCGCAAATGTTTTTACAAATAAATTCTTGGGTCTTTCCACCATGACTTCTAATTTAGTAGTTCACAGTTGGCTCTATGAACCTCAATGTTTCAGAAGTTTCTGAGGTGATTCTTAATTTATAACCTGGTTTGGTGATCATGACAACAATGTATACAAGTCTTGACTGCTTCTTGTAGGACTGTCAATCTGTGAGGATTAGTGCACTTCTTGATATGAGCACACATCCCCACTGGAAGTTTGGTGTCGGCAGACATGCCGTGAAGACTCATGATTCGAGAAATTTTCAAGGTGAGAGCTGGGAGATTCCTCTTCCCTGTTTTATGACAGTAAAATTACCTTGATAAGTAATTGGCCTAAATCACTCTTCTAGACACCATCTCACTGTGCCTCTAAAATATACACAGTAGCATCAAACCAGTTCAATGACTGAAGCTTCCTTACCTAAAACTCGTAATCTCTCGGCTCCTACTACCACTTCATTGTTATCTGCAGAGAAGAGCAATTTTCCAGAAACCGTCTTTACCTCAAACTTTTTGCCATAAGCTTCGACGGCTTTTGGCCCTAGAAGGGGAAGAGAAAGAATACATTAGTCCCACTACATTCAATTTCAAAGAGCTTTTCATAGAACATACACATCTGACAAGATTGTATTGGACTTTAATGTAAGTGGATTGGTTTTCAGAAGTCAGCCGTGACAACCAGCCTCGTGACTCTAGCCATGTCTTGTCAATTACTTTTAATCATACGCTCTCTGGCTGATTTTAAAAACCATCAGCTCCTTCCTCCAAACTAATGCTTGAATGAGCTTTCCCTCAGCTAACCACCAAAATACTGTCAAATATTGTAGATTTTGGCTTGTCTTTATGAAAGCACAGAACACTCACCACCTCTTGAAGGGCTGGCATTTTTTTGGCCAGCCTCAACTGCTGGAACTGGCCAAAGACATGCCAATTCTTCAAGAGGTGGTGAGTGCTCTCTGCTTTCATAAAAGGGCATCTTTAAATTCAGCTGAAATCTGTCTCATTCTTTACCCTTGACCCACTGGCTGTTTTTGACACCAGACAAGTATATAACTCATCTTCTAGCAGAAGAGGATATAATATATTGTAATTGTCTTGAAAGCTATTGAATCTTTCATGCTGGAATTTCACTCAATAAAAAATAACTTTTAGAGGGCTTATCTATAACAACAGATGCTATGCTTGAAGCTGGGGCTATAGTAGTGGTGAAAGGAAGACAAAGTCCCTGATCCCTCAGCACTTACCTGCCAATATACATTAAAACATGTATTAATAAATCAAACAGAAAACCACAGAGAGTTTTAGCTACTGCTGCTGCTGCTGCTAAGTCACTTCAGTTGTGTCTGACTCTGTGCAACCCCATAGACGGCAGCCCACCAGGCTCCCCCATCCCTGGGATTCTCCAGGCGAGAACACTGGAGTGGCTTGCCATTTCCTTCTCCAATGCATGAAAGGAAAAGTGAGAGTGAAGTTGCTCAGTCATGTCCAACTCAGCAACGCCATGGACTGCAGCCTACCAGGCTCCTCCATCCATGGGATTTTCCAGGCAAGAGTACTGGAGGGGGTGCCATTGCCTTCTCCTTAGGTACTACAGAAAAATTAGAACAGGTTAGTGTGTTAGAATTCTTAAAGAAATGGAGCTACCTAAATACCAGAAGTTCAGAAGGTTCCAAAAACTTCGACCACCGAAATGCATCAGGATAACCTAGGGGTATAATCATCCTCAGTGATCCTACCTGAGATCAAAAAGGAATTTATCTTTTGGTCTGAAATTCATATAGAAAGAAATTTGAGGGTAGCGTCCAGAAAGCTTATATTTTCTGCAAAACTGCCCAGGAGATTCTGAGACAGTTCTCCCTTAGTATCTGTGGGGGCTGGGTCTAGGATACCACTGGATATCGAAATCCATGGATACTCTCAAGTCCCTTATATAAAACAGTATGATATTTACATATAACCTATACATATTTTCCTGCATGCTTTAAATTATTGAATTATTTAGGATGCCTAATATAATGTATGCTGTGTAAATAGCTGCAAATAAAATATCAATGCTATGTAAACAGTTGCCAGCATTGGGGTATATTCAAGTTTTGCTTTTTGGGTCTTTCTGGAATTTTTTTCTCCCAAATATTTCTAGTTGTAGTTGGTGAATACAAGAAAGCAGAACTCCTGGATGTGGAGGACCAACTGCATAGCATTTTTTTTCCTAGTCATTTTTCAAGACGTGTCACTTATTAGTAAAAAGTAGTAATGAAAGGGCCTTCAATGCCTTCCATGTAAAGATCACTAGGAATACACTTGGAGTTGAACAAATTGGATTTTTAGCTCATGGCCAAAAGAGAGAACACATACCATGGGGAACTGTGGAGTTTCTCATCAAGAAGAACTTATAGGATCTGGCCCTTTATGATAGGTTATGTGAGGGAAGGGCTTTAGGAAGTAAGGTTTTGTTCTGGATTAGATACTGTCAGGAACTGACAGTAAATTTATGATTAGCATTTTAGTAAATCTTATCTAGAGGAGGGAGGACTAGAACCATGCTAAAACTGTGATAGATAAACAGCAGTCACTCATATTAGAGAGGGATAGAGGATAGTTTGGTCATTCTTGTGGTTTGGAAAAACGTTTCTATTTTTAATCTATGCTCAGACATGATCACAGTTGTGTTTGCTTTTTGTTTTGTCCCTATCTTTCATGGCCACCAAGTGGCCTTGTCTGATGTTGATGTTCTGTGAAATTCTGTTCACACAGAACACCAAAGCTTGGCTGATAGAGCCAGGTCAGCCCCTGGATGTCTGGTGTCTGCCACTCTACCCTTTGGCAAGAATATCACACTATCAGAAGACCATCAGAAGGTAAAAATTATGTCCCAACTTTCTCATTTTCTGGTAATATGACTTTGGGAAAATCATTTGATCTTTCTGAACCTCATTTTCTTTATCTTTGAAATTGTGCTACTACCATCGCTTCTATCCATCTCAAAGAAAGGTTAAAATGACTGAATTATACTGTGTTTATACAAAGAACTCTGTAGGTGGAAAAGAGCTGTGAAATGTAGGGGGGCTGCTCTTGTGATCATCACCATTGGGATCATGACCACAACCATTTTGCTAATGTAACGTTCTCAATACACTGAAATAAATGAAGGGTGACCGTCTCTGAGTGAACTTCCCTCTTTCACATCATTATGTCAATTCAGCTGGACCTCTGACAAAACAAAGGACATTGGAGAAGCTCTTTAATGGGTGGGGGATTGAAACAGCAGACAGGGCACACATTTCCAAATGGCATGGGACTAAGACATTGTCTTCTCTGACTGCCATCGTGCTGGATGTGAGAATGTGTGTGCTAAGTCATTTCAGTTGTGTCTGACTCTTTTGTGACCCTAAGGACTGTTAACCCACCAGGGTCCTCTGTCCATGGGATTCTCCAGGCAAGAACACAGGAGTCTGTTGCCAAACCCTCCTCCAGGGGATCGTCCCAACCCAGGGATTGGACCTGCACCTCCTGTGTCTCCTGCACTGGCAGGCGGGTTCTTTACCACTAGTGCCAGCTGGGAAGCAAGTGACAGCAAAGCCAAGGGCTCCCTCAAGGTCACCAAGTGAGCTAAGGGTAGATCTGTATCTGGAAGTGCAGTCTCAGAATTGTTCCATGGCAGAAAATGCATGTTGACTTGTCTGGAAAGGGAAAGGAGGCTGGGGCGATGAGAAGAGGAGCTCTTGAGGATGCGAGGTATTAGGAAGCTAGAGTCAAGGATGAGAGAGACTTGTAAGGACAGACGTCTACAATGAGGGTTTGGGATTAGGCTGCTTAAGGATGGCCAAGATGCAGTTATCTGCTCGGTCACAGCAAAACCTTCAGTAAAACCTGTACTACTTGGAAATGCTTTGAGGATGTTACTATTTCTTTTTAGGGTGAAGACTGTAGATAAGGAAGTCTAGTGATAATGAACGAATGAATGAATGATCTCAGCATGGGCATGGGGTGAGTGCAATTTGCCCAATCTGGATTCATTCAGATATGGTGCTACTACCATCGCTTCTATCCATCTCAAAGAAAGGTTAAAATCACTGAATTATACTGTGTTTATACAAAGAACTCTGTAGGTGGAAAAGAGTGTGAAATGTAGGGGGGCTGCTCTTGTGATCATCACCACTGGGATCATGACCACAACCATTTTGCTAATGTAATGTTCTCACTACACTGGGAACATGACTTGGGAACACAAACGCCTGGACTGTGCTTTCAAGGACTTGGGCAAGACCACGAGACATACTCCCAAGGAGTCAAGGACACTGGCCTGTGTCTAAGCTGAGTCTTCTCTGAACCTGTTAACGGTGTGTCAGATGCAAGTGTGTGTACTGAAGAGATGACAGCTAACAGAGAACAGAAGACAAGTTATTTTGTTTTTCAGGCCTTCTCAGAATTCAAAATGGACTTCATCCCCAGGGCCAGAATCATTTGGGTATATAAAGCTCAGTAGTTGGCGTTCTAGCCAAAACCCCAAAGAGAGACCACTGGCTCCATAGTGCAGATGGTTTGTTCTGTTGTTGATTTCACCTGGGGCTGCCAAACCTCTGTGAATGTTGGTGAAATCTTTAAAAAAAAAAAAAAAAAATTCTACAGAGAAAAGTAAATGGAGCTGGAGACCGCTCAGGAGGTCTCCTGGCAAACTCACTGTTCCTCTCCGGGATGGAAAAGATCATAATTTGTAACCTGAAACTCATTTTCAGTTAATCCCTTTCTGCTGACAGTGGTCTACGTGTGAAGCACCTCCTCAGTTCACCTCCTCCATCAGGGTGCACCAGCCGTGTCCCAGTCCTGCCAGTGCCATCTGGAAGCTGGAAGGACCTGGGGCCTTGAAGTTTCATTTCTTTCCTCATTCCCTTCATTCTGGGGCCTTTTCCCACTCTGGACAGATACTGTGTCAGACTTCTGCAACTTTCCTCTCTGCAGGTCAGAGGGTTCCCCCTTTGCACCTACTACCAAGGCAGTACTAAAGTAGCAGAGGCATGAGTCAAATATGTGTTTGTGATTTCGCCTGGGAATCTAACCTTCGTTTAGAACATTGTTTCTTGTGAAAAGATCATCTGAATTGCCAACACTAGAGTTTCTTCTGGGCTTTTGAGACAGTCAGTTCAGTTCAGTTCAGTTCAGTCGCTCAGTCGTGTCCGACTCTTTGCGACCCCATGAATCGCAGCACGCCAGGCCTCCCTGTCCATCACCATCTCCTGGAGTTCACTCAGACTCACGTCCATCGAGTCGGTGATGCCATCCAGCCATCTCATCCTCGGTCGTCCCCTTCTCCTCCTGCCCCCAATCCCTCCCAGCATCAGAGGCTTTTCCAATGAGTCAACTCTTTGCATGAGGTGGCCAAAGTACTGGAGTTTCGGCTTTAGCATAACTCCTTCCAAAGAAATACCAGGGTTGATCTCCTTCAGAATGGACTGGTTGGATCTCCTTGCAGTCCAAGGGACCCTCAAGAGTCTTCTCCAACACCACAGTTCAAAAGCATCAATTCTTTGGTGCTCAGCCTTCTTCACAGTTCAACTCTCACATCCATACATGACCACAGGAAAAACCATAGCCTTGACTAGATGGACCTTAGTCGGCAAAGTAATGTCTCTGCTTTTGAATATACTATCTAGGTTGGTCATAACTTTTCTTCCAAGGAGTGTCTTTTAATTTCATGGCTGCAGTCACCATCTGCAGTGATTTTGGAGCCCCAAAAAATAAAGTCTGACACTGTTTCTACTGTTTCCCAGGAAGTGATGGGACTGGATGCCATGATCTTCGTTTTCTGAATGTTGAGCTGTAAGCCAACTTTTTCACTCTCCTCTTTCACTTTCATCAAGAGACTTTTTAGCTCCTCTTCACTTTCTGCCATAAGTGTGGTGTCATCTACATATCTGAGGTTATTGATATTTCTCCCAGCAATCTTGATTCCAGCTTGTGTTTCTTCCAGTCCAGCTGGATGTACTCATGATGTACTCTGCATATAAGTTAAATAAGTAGGGTGACAATATACAGCCTTGACGTACTCCTTTTCCTATTTGGAACCAGTCTGTTGTTCCATGACCAGTTCTAACTGTTGCTTCCTGACCTGCACATAGATTTCTCAAGAGGCAGGTTAGGTGGTCTGGTATTTCCATCTCTTTCAGAATTTTCCACAGTTTATTGTGATCCACACAGTCAAAGGCTTTGGCATAGTCAAGAAAGCAGAAATAGATGTTTTTCTGGAACTCTCTTGCTTTTTCCATGATCCAGTGCATGTTGGCAATTTGATCTCTGGTTCCTCTGCCTTTTCTAAAACCAGCTTGCACATCAGGGAGTTCACCGTTCACGTACTGCTGAAGTCTGGCTTGGAGAATTTGGAGCATTACTTTACTAGCATGTGAGATGAGTGCAATTGTGCGGTAGTTTGAACATTCTTTGGCATTGCCTTTCTTTGGAATTGGAATGAAAACTGACCTTTTCCAGGCCTGTGGCCACTGCTGAGTTTTCCAAACTTGCTGGCATATTGAGTGCAGCGCTTTCACAGCATCATCTTTCAGGATTTGAAACAGCTCAACTGGAATTCCATCACCTCCACTAGCTTTGTTTGTAATGATGCTTTCTAAGGCCCACTTGACTTCACATTCCAAGATATCTAGCTCTAGATTAGTGATCACATCATCATGATTATCTGGGTCATGAAGATCTTTTTTGTACAGTTCTTCCGTGTATTCTTGCCACCTCTTCTTAATATCTTCTGCTTCTGTTAGGTCCAGACCATTTCTGTCCTTTACTGAGCCCATCTTTGCATGAAATGTTCCCTTGGTATCTCTAATTTTCTCGAAGAGATCTCGTCATTCGCATTCTGTTGTTTTCCTCTATTTCTTTGCATTGATCGCTGAAGAAGGCTTTCTTATCTCTTCTTGCTATTCTTTGGAACTCTGCATTCAGATGCTTATATCTTTCCTTTTCTCCTTTGCTTTTCGCCTCTCTTCTTTTCACAGCTATTTGTAAGGCCTCCCCAGACAGCCATTTTGCTTTTTTGCATTTCTTTTCCATGGGGATGGTCTTGATCCCTGTCTCCTGCACAATGTTATGAACCTCATTCCATAGTTTATCAGGCACTCTATCTATCAGATCTAGGCTCTTAAATCTATTTCTCACTCCCACTGTATAATCATAAGGGATTTGATTGAGGTCATCTCTTGAATCCTCAGGACTGTCTTAGTAAACCTGGCTGCTCGGGCAGCAGATAGCGTTTGCTGTCAGGTAAGCGCACCACAAAGTGTAACAGGCCTTAGGAGGTATTTTCTCCTGGAACTGCTCTGTGCTTTCCACCACGTGTATCAATGTAAAAGGAGAACCCTGAAGAAAAACCTTAGGGAGTCTGTGCTGGGCTATCTGTTTTGGAGATTCTACTTAGACATATGCACTATCCACTATAGAAGGCATCTTGAAAGTCTGCTACCAGCTGGCGCTAGGCTGGCTTTTGGCCCATCTCATTTGATATTATCTTGTGCTTTACCTTAAGAGGTAAACAGGGGTCTCTGCTCTGGGGTCTGAGCAGGGGAGACAGAAAGAAGATAGGGGAGGAGAGAGGGACAAGCGAGAGAACAATGGGAGAGGAAAAGGAGAGAGAGAAAGGGGAGGGGGGAGGAGGAAGAAAGAAGGAATTAGACAAAGAGGGAAGAGGAGGGAGGAAATGAGGGAGGCAGAGGGAGACCAGGGAGAAGGAGAGATAGGGAGGGAGAAGAGGGGTGGAGAGGAGAAAAGAGGGGAGCTGGAAGAGAAGTACAAAGTGGGGATGGGGGGAGGGGTGGGGAAGGAGAGGGAGAGAGAGACTGACTCTTCCTAACAGTCATGCATCCAATTCCAGCTTTATCAAAACAAAATCTCTCAAGTCAACCAAATCTCCCACTGCAAATAAATGGCAAATGATCAACAGGCTAAATAAGTTCCTTTTGAATGCAGGAATCTGGGAGCTGGAGGTCGGATTTATTTCCCTCCTGGAGGCAATTTTCACACATACTGCTTAAATCATTGCTTACTGAAGCTGTTTATTTAATTATTTAGCATGGTGACTGCAGGCCAGATGTTAGAGAAGCCAGGCCACTGAGCCGGGCGCTGGCTGGAGAGCTTGTTGTTTATGGATTTCGGGCTCTGCCACAGCAGCTCCTCCAGTGGGAGCTGGTCCAAGTTACCCACCGGCTGACTGCGTCCCTCCAGACACCCACATCCCACAGCGGCAGAGTGAGGCACACTCCCCCACCCCTGCCCCAGTGAGAGTCTGGGCACAAAGGCACCTGCCTCCCTGTGGCATGTTGATGAGCGGAGCTCCAGATGTTTCAGTCCCAGTTATCTACCAGGACATTCAGGCAACTGGCTTCTCAAAATGTCCATCTGTATACCTCTCTCTCAGCCCTGAAGCCAAACAAATGGCATCTTCTGTCTGGAAGTCTAACAATGCCATTCAGACATAGTCCCTTTCTCCCATCCGCTGTGGGGGTACACAGAGGATCCTGTTTGCTGCTGTTCATAACCTACAGAGTGAGTAATACCAGCCAACACATTATGTGACCATGAGACCCATGTTCATCATTAGAGTCATTATTGTGAATAACTTATCCTTGTTTAAATTTCAGGACTATGCAGCTTAAACCCCACTGAGTGCTTTCCATGGCTGTTAGAAGCAGATCTGTTCTATTAAAAGGAACCACAGAAACATATTCGGGGTGGGGGAGGAATACAGCTGCAGCTCACAATGGAGCTAGGTTCAAAGTCAGCATGTAGGGCAAATATGGCACGGATTCAAACTATCACTACAAATCCCTTTTACAATCCATAAAGTATGATGTGCACGGTTTTGTATATGCTGTGCTATCTCCCAATTAATCCAACACAGCCAGCTTTTCCTGCGGCACTGGAGGAGAGAGCTTCCCTGTGGCTGAGCACCAGTTGAAGCAGCTGGCTGGTGTTTAGGGGCCATGCTACATGAAAAATTGTTTATTCTTCCTCCCTACCCTCTAAATGAGTATCATCAGATTTGCATAAGTTAAATGTGTGTATAGAATGAGCCTCTACCCTTGAGTAGCATCATGGAACACATGCTTTGTTCTCTTTTCTGAGGCTGTAAAATGTGTGAGCAGACGTTCCTTCTTAGATCCGTCACATGGTGCTTCACTCACCCTTCCATTCGATGCTTTCTGAGTGCTTAGCCTGGACCAGGCCCTGCTGAGTTCTTTCTTTTCTTACCTGTTATCAGCTGAGTTAGTACTTTAGTCTGTTCATTGAGGATGTTCACTGTAACATTTCTGGCAGATTTGAAGTATAGGGCGTTACCCTGTAATAAGAAAATAAGAGAAACACATGAAAATAGCAGATTTCTTTTTTCCCCCAATATAGGTTCTTATAAGATATTGAATAAAGTTCCCTGCACTATAAAATAGATTCAGGTTTTTATTTTATAGATGGTGACAAAAGATTTCTAAATAACTGTAATCCCAAATCTCCAAGGGCTGAACTGATCTTTGTTTTGTGTGTTTTTTTTTTTTTTGCTGTTTAGTGACTAAGTTGTGTCTGACTCTTTGCAATCCCATAGACTATAACCTGCCAGGCTCTTCTGTACATGGGATTTCCCAGGCAAGAATACTGGAATGGGTTGCCATTCCCCTCTTCAGAGGATCTTCCCAACCCAGGGATAGAACCTGCATCCCCTGCCTGGCAGGCTGATTCTTTACCACTGAGCCACCTGGGAAATAAAATTCGAATTGATGTATCTTTACTTGAAAATCCTAGTTGTTTAGTTATCCCCACATATATGATAATTAATTGGCATTCAGCCAAAATGGATTTTCCCCAAAGAGACACACAGATAGACAGATATACTCAAAAGACATTTCATATACACATATACACCCAAATTTATTGAATCCAAGACTATAAGAACACAGAGCCTTTTAGCTCTTGCTGTAGATGGTCGTTAGCTCTGGTACACAGGATGATCCGGAATGATGATAGTCTCCTAATTTCACCCTCTCTGGTTCACCAGTTTCTCCAGATTAATCATGCAGAGCCCTTAGTGGAGAGCAAAGGCTTGTGTGAAATACACTAGGTCTACCTCTCCAGCAGGTCCACCAGCTGTGAGAATCCAGGTGCTCTGCGGGAGGATGGTCTGCTTTTTGTAGAGATGTTTACCACCTGCGGACACACAACCCAGGAGATCCAGCATCTCCAAGAAGACCTCTGCCTCTCCCTTTTTCCTTTTCTTTATCCAGATTTTTTTTCTTCCAGGCATCCTCTACCTTCAATCCATCTCCCTTTTATCAAAAAGGGCACCCGATTCCTCTTCCACATGGTGGCAGACATTTCTGAGAATGACTCAGAACAAACACTGGCGTGCTTGTTCTATAAAGGTCCTGATAATAAATATTTTCAGCTTTAGGGACATATTGTCTCCATGTTAACTACTCATATTTGCTGTTTTTGTGCAACCATAGACAATACGTAGACAAATGGGTATGGCTGTATTCCGATAAAACTTTCTTCATGGACAAAGACAATTGAATTTCATATAATTTTAAACAATATAATCTTACCATGTCATAAAATATCATTCTTCTCCTCCCTCCCCCTTTTAAAAATACTAAAAACTATCGATTCTTGGGTTGGGAAGATCCCTTGGAGAAGGAAGTGGCAATCCACTCCAATATCCTTGCCGGGAAAATTCCATGGCAGGCTACGGCGCATGGGGTCACAAGGTGTCAGACATGACTGAGCAACTAAATCACCACCACCACCAAAAACTCTCTCAGTTCACTGGCCGTTTGAGAACAGGCAGCCAGAGGCCATAGTTTGTCAACTCTCAACTCAGATGTTCTTTGCTTGGAATAAACTAAAGCTATAAAACAAAGGATGAATCTCTGACAGAATATGTCAGTAAGCAGATAGTTGTTATTAGAAAAAAGACTGTGTAGTCATCCTCATCTTTTCAAACCCTTGCTGCCACATGGCATCTGCCTGAAAATTTAGTAAAGCCACTATGGATTCAGTCTCAAATACAGAGAAACCACTGCGCCATGAATTGTTTGGAAAATGAAGATGGGAAAGACCCTCTTCACCTTCAAAGTCTTACGTTCCGATGGGAACAATGACACAGCACACACACCTGCAATACCAGGCAGGGGATGGCAAGGGTGATTAGAGAGTGGCAAACGGTGTGCTGAGACTTTCCTGAAGCGTGAGGCTATTCCTGGCTTAAGGACGCGCAGAGAGAAGCGAAGGGGGTAGTCATGTGTGAGCTGAATTTCCCAAGGTAGGATAGGATTTTCCCAAGTTGGAACAAAGAAACAAGGAAGATTATGGACTCTCTCATCTCTTTTTCCTTCTAAAACTGGCTATTCGTGGGCCCAGCCCTGTGCCTGGAGATGGTGAAGAGGCAAGGCTGTGCTGACTGCAGCTCAGGTCGAGGTCTAAGTTGTTTTCGCAAGAGGCGGAGCGGGGCGTGGGGCGGCCACCACCCAGGCATTGTCCACACACTGACGGTTAGCGCCAAGGGCCCTCTCAGCCAAGGTTAACTGCTAAAATGGATGGACGACTCACTCAAGCCCTGAGGAACCAGCTAACCCTGAGTGAGGGCTCCTGTCCTAGTGTTGAGGGAAGAGAGAATTGCCACATCCAGGCAACCACTGATTCACTGACCCCCACCCTCCATTAATGGCTTAAAATTAAAATTTTTCCTGATGAATAAAGAATATTTTTTGTTCTGTTTTTTTAATTGGAACAGGGAAGAAGAAATACACTGACTCTAACGTTGACATAGTTCTTTTTTTCCCCTGTCTGTTAGAAAACAAATATTAACCAAAAATTGTTTGTCTTTGCCATTGCTTCTGGCAGTGCTTAACTCTTCTACTGAAAACTTAAAAGGTAAGCTTTTTAAGTTCAAGCAATGTGAGAATTCAGAACTTGAAAACTCCAAGGGGGATATAGGTTTCCAGAAGTTAATGTACTAACTCTTCATATATTGAGCAACCTGATGCTGCAGAGAGAGGGGTGACCTGGAATCAGAGAGCTGGATAAGCTCCGCAGTCACGGACCAGTGTGTGATTCTGAGCAACCTAACTGTTCTCTGGTTCATTCTCTGCAACACTGATAGCAGCAGCAGCAGCAGCTGGGGCTGACACAACTGAGCCCTCTCTATGAGCCAAGCACACAGTGGAAGCCCCGGAGTCAAGCTACCTAGTTTCCAATCTCTACCGCATTCCAGTTGGCTGACTGAGCGAGTTAAGGGTTCTAAGTTTCTTGATATGTGATGTCGCACATATTATTATTAAAATACACATCTGATTACAACTATTAAATTCTATATGTAGTAAACCTTCTATGTTCCAGGCACACAGTAAGTCCCCTATAGTTGGTAAGGTTGGTGGATAGGGTGGACAGGGCAATTTAGTGATAGAGGCAGGAGGAGGAGGGGGTTGGGGGAGAAAGAAAGAAGGGAGGGCGGGGAAGATGACCTTTCTTTGTATATCCTCATCCTTACAATCCACCTGTGAACTAAGTTTTGGGTATCTTCTACGTCCACTATTCTGTTTCCAGATTTCAAAGGATCTCCCTATAGTTGCAAGTTTTCCACTATTATCTTTCAAATGCCAGTATTTTCAAATGTACCTGCCTGTCCTTGATATTCAAAAAATTCTATTGAGGAGAAAAAAAAATCTCCTAGCAGCTTTGATCAAAGTTTACAGCAAGAGATAAAATACAGCCAGCCATTCCCTTTTATTGCTATGTCAAAATATAATACCTTAGCATTAATTGATCTATTGATCACGCTGGCAAACAGTCTTTGCTACATCAGGATTTAAACAAAAAGCCTCCTTCTAGCCTGGGACATCTTGCTGTGATTCTCCCAAATACCTGATAACAGAAAGGTTGCTGGGAAAACAGCAGGAACCACCAGCTAACAAACTCTGAAGAGCTTCCCCTGACAGCCGGGTCAGTGCCATCATATTTGTTCTCTGGGTTGGCTGACTGAGGTTAAACCAGGGAAAAGCAGCCAAGAAAAGCACCCCTGGGGTCTCTGTGGTATCATAATGAGTAGGGGAAACACTTCCATGTCTGAGGAGACACTAAATTCTGCCCACTTAGCTGCTTCTATTTCCTTTGTCCCTCCCACTCCCCACTGTAGCCCCTGGGGCTGGGGAGGTTCATTTCTGCTGCAGGACAGCCTGCTCTGGGGCCAGTGAATTTCCCTAACTAACCTCAAGGCAACCATCCAAGGACAAGGGGCTTGTGGGAGACCAGGGGGAGGCTTAGCCTCACCTACTGGAAAGGAGTCTGGCAGACCCAAAACTGCTGTGGATTATCAGAGATCTGGACCTAGGCAAGTCAGTCAGGGGCCAATCAGCCCAGATTCTCCTGGACACAGGCTGAGCTGTGTGGGACATGAGGAAGAAGGCACGTAAAATCTCTCCCACTTCGGGATAGCAGGACAATCCACATCAGGACTCTCCTCAAACAACTAAAGCCTCTAGCATTTGGATGGATAAGAACCCCCACTAATTTGCTTCTCTAGAGCACAACAAGCAGGACAGAATCACACCTTTTCTTGATGACTCAAGAGCACTCAATAAACATTATTTGTCCCACAGTGTTTTCCAGGTGTTACTGTATGCAGGTAGCTATTTGAACACTTAATGGCTCCATCAGGCTGACATTTGAAACTATCTGTTCTTATATGAAGACAGTCTATATAAACATCAAATACTCCAAAGCTTATAGTGAAGAGCAGTGGTTCACATCTCTTACCATCACAAGAGCTTTCAATTTGCCAAGACTCTCCTTCAGGTACTTCACTTCCTGTGGCCCAAAATATGCTCTGGGCTCTTTCTTGATTGATTGGCTTTAGATGTTAGCCACTGAATTTCTGCAATGGTATGGACTCTTGCATATAATTTTGGTCAAATCAATATTCAGAATCTACATTATTAAGGTTATGTGTATACTGTCCACAGCTAAATGAAATTAAGCTCTTTAATTACATTTCCTTTTCCTTTCTGGCCCACTATTTTTTTCTTTTCATAGAATAGATAAATGCTTCATGTAAAAAAAATGGTTTCCTTTTCCTCCTAATGTTGAATCCTTTTTCTTTAGGTTCTATTTTCTAGGAAATAACCTCAGCTTTAAAGTTCCAATATTTCTGCTGCTTAAAAAAAAAAAAAATTCTACTACCATACCTGTAATTTTCAAAAGCTTTTTCTTATTCTTTGAACCTTCCTTTTATACCATCCCTTCTTTGTTTGATTGACACACTATCCTCTCTTTGGGGCTTCCCTGGTGGCTCAGATGGTAAAGAATTTGCCTGCAATGCAGGATACCTGGGTTCGATCCCTGCGTTGGGAGCATTCCCTGGAGAAGGGAATACTGGCCTCCCACGCCAGTATTCTTGCCTGGAGAATTCTATGAACAGAGGAACCTGGCCAGCTACAGCCCATAGGGTCACAAAGAGTTGGACGCTGACTGAGTGACTAACACGTTCATTCTCTCTTACAGGGGAATATAAAAGTTCTTTGGAAGCTCTGTGTTTCTGGAAGGGCAAACCCTGCCATAGTGTACTATAGTGGTGAATTGGCTAATTCAATGGAGAACCTCCAAATGTCAATATCTGTGGGCAGTCAGTACCTATAGGTTAGTTTCATCAAAGAGGGATTCTCTAAATTCCTGCCAGGCAGGTGGTAGATATAACCTTAGAAATCTGTTCTGATGTTAGAGGGGGAGAGGGCTGGATATGTTGCTATTCATTGGACAGACATTTCTTCAAACCTGTTTTCAGCGCTTCATTCTGTCTAACAACCAGAGCCTAGAGTTATTCTGGTTTAACTTTTATTTTTAATTGAAACATAGTAAATTTACAATGTTGTGTTAATTTCTGACATATAGCAAAGTGATTCAGTTTTCTATATAAATATTCTTTTTCATATTCTTTTCCATTATAGTTTATTACAAAATATTGGATATAATTTCCTGTGCTATACAGTAGGACCTTGTTGTTTATTATATATATATAGTATGTATCTGATAACCTCAAACTCCTAATTTATCCCTCCTTTCTTCCCCTTTGGTAACCACAAGTTGTTTTTGTTTTTGTTTTTCCTGTGTCTGGAAGTCTGTTTCTGTTTCATAAATAAGTTAATTTGCATCATATGTTAGATTTCACATATAAGGGATATCATGTGGCATGTATTTGTCTCTTGCTTCATTTAGTGTGATAATCTCTAGGTCCACCCATGTTGCTATAGATGACATTATTTCATTATTTAAATGACTAAGTAGTATTCTGTTGTGTATATGTACCACATCTTCTTTATCCATCATCTGTCCATGAACATTTAGACGGCTTCCATGTCTTGGCTTTGTGAATAGTGCTGCTATGAACATTGGGGTGCATGTATCATTTGAATTGGAGTTTTCCTTTGTAGGCAGCCTATTGTTATACAACCTGCCACTCTATGTCTTTTGATTGGAGCAGCTAGTCCATTGACATTTAAGGTAATTATTGAGAGGTATGTATTTAATGCCATTTAAAATCCTGTTTTCTAGTTGATTTTCTATTTTTTCTTTGTTCCTTTCTTTTGGTTTTTCCTTTTATGGCTTGATGGTTTTCTTCTGAATTATGCTTGAATTCTCTTCCTTTTGGTTTTTGTAAATCTACTGAATGTTTCTTCATTTGTGATTACCCTGTTTTCAAGTATGTTAAACCATTATTACATTTACTTGCTTTATACTGGTGATCATATAGGTGGTCATATAGGTGCAAACAAATTCTAAAAAAATCATTTTCTTACTCCCCTCCCCAACGTGTTATGATTTTGATCTCATTTACAACTTAATATTTATCCTTTGCTCTTCATTGCAGTTATCATCACTTTCACACACACAAAAATTTAATCTATGTACTCGCTTAAGTGGTTTATTTTCCAATTGTGATTTTTCTCTTTCCTATATATTCTTGCCTCTTTTCTATTTAGAGAAGACTTTTTAATCCTTCTGGATGGCTTAACATTCTACGTAACAATCCTCCTATCTTTTGCTAGGCTGGAGAGGTTACTTCCTAGCTGGGTCAGTTGGGGGTGGGATCTGGGTATAGATGCTGAGTTCAGTTAGTCTTTATGCAGATTTTCCAACCAGTACCTTTTGTCAGCCTCACTCCAGAGTACATCATGACTACTGTGGGCTCTGGGCACTGCGCCTCAAGTGCTTTGTGGAAAAGTAACCCTGTTCTACTGATTCTGGACAGTGACTCAAGTCTTCAGGGATATCTAGCTCCTGAGACTTTCTGGGCTCTGTATCATGGATCCTTTTCCTTGATTATTTAGTCTCTTTCACTGCATGTTTGTAGATCCCAGCTCTGCCTAGTCAGCCCCGTCTCCCTGTCATCCCTTTCCATCATTTTTCTTCCTCTCTCTGTGACAATGTGAGCTTACTCCTGTTAGTTTTGTCCTCTCACTGTCTCTTTGAGTGAGGTTTCTGAATGAAGCAGAGGCTTATCATTTCTCACTGCTATCAGTCTATCTCTGGGGCCACTTCTTACTTCTGCTTTCTTAAGTGGAAAAAGCAGGCTAAACTTGTAAGTCAAGAGCAAATGGTGTCTAGTCCAGGACCCAAGAACTTCTCTTAAGCATCTTACGTATACTGAGTTTCTAGAACATACTATATACTGTCCTTGTCCAATGCTGTAAAGAGCAATATTGCATAGGAACCTGGAATGGTAGGTCCATGAATCAAGGCAAATTGGAAGTGGTCAAACAGGAGATGGAAAGAGTGAACATTGACATTCTAGGAATCAGTGAACTAAAATGGACTGGAATGGGTGAATTTAACTCAGATGACCATTATATCTACTACTGCAGGCAGGAATCCCTTAGAAGAAATGGAGTAGCCATCATGGTCAACAAAAGAGTCTGAAATGCAGTACTTGGATGCAATGTCAAAAATGATAGAATGATCTCTGTTTGTTTCCAAGGCAAACCATTCAATATCACAGTAATCCAAGTCTATGCCCCAACCAGTAATGCTGAAGAAGCTGAAGTTGAATGGTTCTTTGAAGACCTCCAAGACCTTTTAGAACTAACACCCAAAAAAGATGTCCTTTTCATTAGAGGGGACTGGAATGCAAAAGTAGGAAGTCAAGAAACACCTGGAGTAACAGGCAATTTTGGCCTTGGAATACAGAATGAAGCAGGGCAAAGGCTAATAGACTTTTTCCAAGAGAAGGCACTGGTCATAGCAAACACCCTCTTCCAACAACACAAGAGAAGACTCTACACATGGACATCACCAGATGGTCAACACCGAAATCAGATTGATTATATTCTTTGTAGCCAAAGATGGAAAAGCTCTATGCAGTCAACAAAAACAAGACTGGGAGCTGACTGTGGCTCAGATCATGAACTCCTTCTTGCCAAATTCACACTTAAATTGAAGAAAGTAGGGAAAACCACTAGGCCATTCAGGTATGACCTAAATCAAATCCCTTATGATTATACAGTGGAAGTGAGAAATAGATTTAAGGGCCTAGATCTGATAGATAGAGTGCCTGATGAACTATGGAATGAGGTTCCTGACATTGTACAGGAGACAGGGATCAAGACCATCCCCATGGAAAAGAAATGCAAAAAAGCAAAATGGCTGTTTGGGGAGGCCTTACAAATAGCTGTGAAAAGAAGAAAAGTGAAAAGCAAAGGAGAAAAAAGGAAAGATATAAGCATCTGAATGCAGAGTTCCAAAGAATAGCAAGAAGAGATAAGAAAGCCTACCTCCATGACCAATGCAAAGAAATAGAGGAAAACAATAGAATGGGAAAGACTAGAGATCTCTTCAAGAAAATTAGAGATACCAAGGGAACATTTCATGCAAAGATGGGCTCAGTAAAGGACAGAAACGGTCTGGACCTAACAGAAGCAGAAGATATTAAGAAGAGGTGGCAAGAATACACGGAAGAACTGTACAAAAAAGATCTTCATGACCAAGATAATCACGATGGTATGATCACTCACCTAGAGCCAGACATCCTGGAATGTGAAGTCAAGTGGGCTTTAGAAAGCATCACTACGAACAAAGCTAGTGGAGGTGATGGAATTCCAGTTGAGCTATTTCAAATCCTGAAAGATGATGCTGTGAAAGCGCTGCACTCAATATGCCAGCAAGTTTGGAAAACTCAGCAGTGGCCACAGGACTGGAAAAGGTCCATTTTCATTCCAATCCCAAAGAAAGGCAATGCCAAAGAATGCTCAAACTACCGCACAATTGCACTCATCTCACACGCTAGTAAAGTAATGCTCCAAATTCTCCAAGCCAGGCTTCAGCAGTACGTGAACCATGAACTTCTAGATGTTCAAGCTGGTTTTAGAAAAGGCAGAGGAAATAGAGATCAAATAGCCAACATCTGCTGGATCATGGAAAAAGCAAGAGAGTTCCATAAAAACATCTATTTCTGCTTTATTGACTATGCCAAAGCCTTTGACTGTGTGGATCACAATAAACTGTGGAAAATTCTGAGAGAGATGGGAATAACAGACCTCACTGACCTGCCTCTTGAGAAACCTATATGCAGGTCAGGAAGTAACCATTAGAACTGGACATGGAACAACAGACTGGTTCCAAATAGGAAAAGGAGTGCGTCAAGGCTATATATTATCACCCTGCTTCTTTAACTTGTATGCAGAGTACATCATAAGAAATGCTGGGCTGGAAGAAGCACAAGCTGGGATCAAGATTGCCAGGAGAAATATCAATAACCTCAGATATGCAGATGACACCACCCTTATGGCAGAAAGTGAAGAGGAACTAAAAAGCCTCTTGATCAAAGTGAAAGAGGAGAGCGAAAAAGTTGGCTTAAAGCTCAACATTCAGAAAACGAAGATCACTTCATGGGAAATAGATGGGGAAACAGTGGAAACAGTGTCAGACTTTATTTTGGGGGGCTCCAAAATCACTGCAGATTTTGATTGCAGCCATGAAATTAAAAGATGCTTACTCCTTGGAAGGAAAGTTATGACCAACCTAGAAAGCATATTGAAAAGCAGAGACATTACTTTGCCAACAAAGGTCCATCTAGTCAAGGCTATGGTTTTTCCAGTGGTCATGTGTGGATGTGAGAGCTGGACTGTGAAGAAAACTGAGCACCGAAGAACAGATGCTTTTGAACTGTGGTGTTGGAGAAGACTCTTGAGAGTCCCCTCCATTCTAAAGGAGATCAGTCCTGGGTGTTCTTTTGAAGGAATAATGCTAAAGCTGAAACTCAGTACTTTGGCCACCTCATGTGTAGAGTTGACTCATTGGAAAAGACTGTGATGCTGGGAGGGATTGGGGGCAGGAGGAGAAGGGGACAACAGAGGATGAGATGGCTGGATGGCATCACAGACTCGATGGATGTGAGTCTGAGTGAACTCCGGGAGTTGGTGATGGACAGGGAGGCCTGGCGTGCTGTGATTCATGGGGTCGCAAAGAGTCGGACACGACTGAGGGACTGAACTCAATTGGCCCTGGACAACAGGAAAGGAAAGCTCCTAGTCCATCAGGAAACAGAAAATATCCATGACTATAATGCAGCATCCCTTCCATTGAGCTCTATGCTGTCCAGGTATGAAGGGCACAGATTTTAATACTTGCTTTTGATGCCAGCTGCATCAACACAGTCTGTTCTGAAGTTATTTATCTTCATAATCCTACCTGGTAGTGTGTTTTCTTTGCTCTCAGAGGAACTAACAATCTGATCTAGGAATGCAGATAAACAGAGAAAACCCCAAGAAAGCACATAAAGAATTTCCACATTCAGGGAAGGTTTTCAACTCTCAGTGGGAATGAGGTTCAGAGAAGGAAGGGATCAGTGTGGTTGGCATCTGCAGCAACTTCCCAGAGGAGAACTGGGCTGGCTTCTGCCTTATCTGCCTAACAAAATGGCACAGCAGTTTACAATAGCAGAACTTCCACCTAATGTTGACTTAGAACACAAGGGAGCCTGGCCTGTGGAGTAATGGTTCAGAGTGCAAGCTCTGGAGTCAGATTTGGGCTTGAATCCTAACTCTTTTATTAACTGTGTAGCATTGGGTAAATCCTTTTTGAGACTCCCTTTTTGTATTTATGAAATGAAGTTAAAGGCTACCTAATGCTGCTGATATGAGGATTTCAAAAGATAGTATATGCCAAGGGCCTAGCACAGCAGCTATCAAAATGGTATGTAAACTATAACAAAGAAACAGACAAAACCTACAGAAGGAAGTTTTCTTAGAAAACAGCCAATTGAAGGACAGGGGCAAGAAATAAGAAAGATGAGCCTGGAACATCTTATAGGGTCAGAAGGAAGGAAGTGCTCAAAAACAAACAAACAAAACCCAGAAAAACACCTCACAATTATGGGGGACCGTGTCAAAAGAACACAGGAGACAAACTGAAAAAGCTCCCAATGGCCAAGCTGTGAAGCCCAATGTGAACAACAAAATAAATATTGCAGCATTTAATTATTACCCAAGGCATAATAAAATAAATATCCGTGAGTCCAGTTATGCTATAAATAAATAATTAAAGAAATAAATGGGGAAAAAAAAAAAAAACAACTCTCCTATGTAGAAGAATTCCAAACATTTTTCAGTTAATTCTCTGCTCCTTAAAGATAGATACACTTAATGACTTCCTTTAGAAGAGCACAGCATGGAAGAGGGGACAGAAATGTCACAGAGGGGAAATCTGACAAACACCATTTCATCCAGGGGACCAAGGTCAACTTCAACAGTGGTAAGTCATGTTGATATGAGGGATATTTTACCTCAGGATGCTTTGCAAATAGGAAAAGGAGTACATCAAGGCTGTATATTGTCACCCTGCTTATTTAACTTATATGCAGAGTCCATCATGAGAAATGCTGGGCTGGAAGAAGCACAAGCTGGAATCGAGATTGCCAGGAGAAATATAAATAACCTCAGATATGCAGATGACACCACCCTTATGGCAGAAAGTGAAGAGGAACTAAAAAGCCTCTTGATGAAAGTGAAAGAGGAGAGTGAAAAAGTTGGCTTAAAGCTCACCATTCAGAAAACGAAGATCATGGCATCCGGTCCCATTACTTCATGGCAAAAAGGTGGGGAAACAGTGGCTGAATTTATTTTTTTGAGCTCCAAAATCACTGCAGATGGTGATTGCAGCCATGAAATTAAAAGACATTTACTCCTTGGAAGGAAAGTTATGACCAACGTAGATAGCATATTGAAAAGCAGAGACATTACTTTGTCCACAAAGGTCTCTCTAATCAAGGTTATGGTTTTTCCTGTAGTCATGTGTGGATGTGAGAGTTGGACTATAAAGAAAGCTGAGCACTGAAGAACTAATGCTTTGAACTGTGGTGTTGAAGACTCTTGAGAGTCCCTTGGACTGCAAGGAGATCCAACCAGTCTATCCTAAAGGAGATCAGTCCTGGGTGTTCATTGGAAGGACTGATGTTGAAGCTGAAAATCCGATACTTTGGCCACCTCATGTGAAGAGCTGACTCATTTGAAAAGACCTTGATGCTGGGAAAGACTGACGGCAGGAGGAGAAGGGGATGACAGAGGATGAGATGGTTGGATGGCATCACTGACTCAATGGACATGGGTTTGTGTAAATTCCAGGAGTTGGTGATGGACAGGGAGGCCTGGTGTGCTGTGGTTCATGGGGTCACAAAGAGTTGGAGACGACTGAGCAACTGAACTGAACTTACCTTGGTAGTCGTCTTCCTCTTCAAAACCCATTCCCCTCATCTGATCATGAGAAAAACATCAGACAAATCTTAATTGAGGATCATTTTGCAAACACCTGAGCAGTACTCCTCAAAATGGTAAGGACACTGAAACCAAGGAAAGTCTGAGAAAGTGCTATAGCCATATAGAACCCAAAGAAGCATGACAAACAAAATGTGGTATCCTGTACGAGAACCTTGGATGTAAATAGGACATTACATAAAAACAAACGATATCTGAAAAAATGATTTATTTTAATCTAGCAACAATGTATCAATATTGGTTCATTGGTACCATATTAATGTTAAACACTAGTAAGGGGGGAGATTGACTATGGGGTATACAAGAATGCTCTGCACAGTCTTTACAACCTTTCTGTATATATGCTGCTGCTAAGTCACTTCAGTGTTGTCCGACTCTGTGCAACCCCATAGACCCCATAGCAGCCCACCAGGCTTCCCCATCCCTGGGATTCTCCAGGCAAGAATACTGGAGTGGGTTGCCATTTCCTTCTCCGATGCATGAAAGAGAAAAGTGAAAGTGAAGTCGCTCAGCCCTGTCCAACTCTTAGCGACCCCATGGACTGCAGCCTACCAGGCTCCTCTGTCCATAGGATTTTCCAGGCAAGAGTACTGGAGTGGAGTGCCATTGCCTTCTCCGTCTGTATATATAAAACTATTTAAAAATTTAAAATGCTATAGCTTTTGGAATGCTATATTAGGCTGCCAAATTCCAAGATCCAGAACTTCAGGAAGAGACCTTGGAAGGGCACTCATCTCTGAAAAGGCAGGATGCTTAACACATTATGGACATGTGATTTCACTCTGAAGTAGATCCTGTTATTAGACAATTCTCCCCTAAACAAACATGTCTACAGGATTTTATCTTTGGCAATATTAGAGTAAACAATAGTGGAGGGGATCTCTCACAGCCGATTTTCTACCCAGGGCTCTTTACACACACTCTCTCTGTTTTTTAAATTTACATTTCTTTTGTCTTTGTGAAGTGAAAATCGCTTAGTCATGTCCAACTTTTTGTGACCCCATGGACTATACAGTCCATGGAATTCTCCAGGCCAGAATACTGGAGTGGGTAGCCTTTCCCTTCTCCAGGGGATCTTCCCAACACAGGGATCGAATCCAGGTCTCCTGCATTGCAGGCAGATTCTTTACCAGCTGAGTCACAAGGGAAACCCTTTTGTCTTTACATGCTCTCATTCTCCCCTGGTCAGGTTACAAAACACAGGGTAGTCAGAAGTTGCTGGCTTCTTTTGTGGTAGGAATCACAATGTATTGGCTATTCTGATCAATGTTCACTAAATAATACTTTAAAAAAAAATTGAAGTATAGTTGACTTACAATGTTCTTATTAATTTCTGCTGTACAACAAAATGATTCAGGTATACATATAGCTGCATTCTTTTTTATATTTTTTTCATTGTGATTTATCACAGGATATTGATTATAGTTCCCTATGCTATACAGTAGGACCATGTTTTTTTGTTTATCCATTCTATATACACGTTTCCATCTGCTAATCCTAAATTACCAATCCACCATCCTCCCACTCCCTTGGCAACCGCAAGGGAGTTCCTTATGTCTGAATGTATTTGTAAGAAATACTAACTCTTGATGTGACTAAGAATAAGCAAACTGACACAAACTTAGATTTGCCATTAAAATCATACCAAAAGGTAGGAAGACACTTTAACCTCTGAGCCACCAGGGAAGCCCAAGTGTAACTTCAGCAAGCATCAAATGTTTTCATTATCATTAATATTTTAAGTAGGATGTTTTAGTTATCTTTGAGTTGATCCTCATGAACTGTAGCCTACCAGCTCCTCTGTCCATGGAATTTCCCCGGCAACAATACTGGAGTAGGTTTGCATTTCCTTCTCCAGGGGATCTTCCCAACCCGTGGATCTAACCCAGGTCTCCTGCATTGCAGGTGGATTCTAATCAACTGAGCTAGCAGGGAAGCCCTTTAAAAACATGACAAATATGTAGGAACAATATTATTATTGGTCATTTCTATTTTACTTTGGAATATCTTTTTATAATGATACTTTTGTGTATTTCTATTGTTTTGAAAACATTTTCCAGTCATGAATAATGAAGCTATACTGTGAAGCACTTACTCACACTAAGCTGGGAGCTGGTCCAGTTTTTCCATCACGACATTCCTGTTCAGATACTCTCCATGATGTGTCCAAATTTGGGTGCATTTAGGTCTCTCTGGATATGTAAGTAAATTGAACTGCTCTGTTCAACAATTCTTTTGAGGTATCATGTTAGCATATCAAAACTGGAAGTGGACCACCAGCTTTCCCAGGGCTTGTTACATTCCTGGCATCCACCAGGCTTTCAATAAATATTTGCTGAATAACTGAATGCTCAGATCAAATTAAGAGTCAACAGAGAGTGAGAGTTGTCAACAAAAGAAGCAATTAAATGAAGGTTGACATCAGCTGTCAGAGTTTTCAAAAGGCAAGCCAGTAAGCATGGCTGATGTGATAAACACAGGAAACAGAGGGGTGGGAGGAGGCAGTATAGCCCTGTAATCAACAAATACTTGCTCACCACCTACTGGAGTGCAAGGAACCTCATGTGGTACAAATGAGAGCTGAATGCTGAGACTCTAGATGACAGGGAGAAGCAGAGGCGTGCATCGTTACCCTCAATTTTTGTTGACATAAAGGTTAAATTGTGCCTGTGATTTTCCCTGGGCTTGTAGCATCCATCTGGCATATGGTATGGAATATAGCTTCTTTTAATCAGCACTTGTTCATTTCATGAACATTTCAAAGGTTATCTTCTAGACATAAAGCACTGTGCCAAGTTCTGAGCATAGTACTGCTCTCCTGGAGGTTACAACCCCTAGTGGTGAGGATGGACATGAAATGAAGAGTTCCTTAAACGATTATATAATTGCAATTGCAACGAGTACAATAAACAGGAAGTAGAAGCTGATCTGAGCCCACATGCAAGAGAAACCTACCCTAATCCAGGCAGTCAGTGAAGGCCTTCCTAAGGGAGAGACACTGTGGTTGAGATCATAGGAGTGAATGGGAATTAGTTAGCTAAACCCAATGAAAAAGAACTTTCTAAAGAGTGACAGACAGGTGTGCTGGCCCTTAGGCAGGAGGGAGCTTGGCATTTTTAAGGGACAGAGAGAAAGGCCAACATGGAAGGAGATTAAAGATCAAGGGAGAGAGGGAAACACGTCCCCCAAGTCTGCCATCGGTTTTGCTAACTCTCTCCATGCTGTCCTCTGACCAACAGGGATGTTTGTCTGTGATGTAAGAAAACTCATTTGTTTTTCCTTAAGGATGGTTCTTTGGGGTTTTACAAATAAATCTTTCCCTGCCTTAGTTCTTTTTCTATACAGTAAGTCCCCTACATAAGAACCTTCAAGCTGTAAATGTTCAAAGAAATGAATGTAGGTTTGCCTGTCCAATTATGTAAGCCAAGAGTGAAACTGCAGCTTGCCCTCCATCTTCCATTACTGACGATCCTTCCTCTCTACAATCTCCCACCCCCTCTAGTCAATAATTCTTGCCTGTTCACTTGATGCCAGCCCCTGTACACCAGTTGTTGTACTCTATCACTGTACTTGTCAAGTAACTATACTGCAAGCTTAAAAATGTTTTATTTTTTGTGTTTTTTATTTCACACATTTTACATGTGTGAAAAGTATTATGAACCTAGTACATACTATATAGCTGATTGTGTTAGTTGGGTACCTAGGCTAACTTTGTTGGACTTATGAATGTGTTCCTGGAACAGAATTTGTTCATATATAGGGGAATTATTGTATTCTACTCTACCCACATTTGGGTGTCATCTCTCATACTAAGTCCTCATTGCCCGTGGAATCCTCTTTGCTAAATAGTTGAGGTGGGAATTTAAATGGAAGCCATTTTCCTTAACACTGTCTACCAACAGATTATTTTCCCTTCTAATAGGCGGTACTGTCTTTATCCCAAATATACACAAGTCTGTGCCAGAACCTTCTAGTTTATTTTATTGTCTGTCTCTTTGGGCATCTATACTATATTCTTCTATTTCTATGGTTTATGGTACATCTAAATATCTGATAGATTCGTCTTCCCTTTTCACTCTTAGATGCCACTTAAATGATACTAGACTTTCTCCAGAAGTGGGAAGTCATCAAAGGATTTTAAGCAAGGGAGGGACGTGAGCCTACTTTCACCTTAACCTCTGGCTACCTTGTGAGGATTGATGTGAGAAACCAGGAGGGAAACTACTGTAGACATCCAGGTGGGAGAAGATGGCAGCTAGACCTGGAGTTGGGATAGGGGAGATTAGCAGAGAGGTTCAACGTATATTTCAGAATTCATAAGTGTCTAGGCTTGGGAACGAGGAAGGGGCATAGTCCAGGATGATTCTTGTGTTTCTGGGCAACTGGAGAGGCAGTAGGCCATTCACTGACCCAGAGACCAGTGTGGAAGAGAGAGAACACTTGAAGGGAGAGTTTGGTAGGTGGAAGGTTGAGGACTTAAGAATTCAGGTTGGGGCACAGTAGATATGAATTTCTTCAGAATCTAGTAAATTGAGGTGCAAAGTTGCCATTTCTTTCAACTCTACATTCTATCTTTAAGTTGCACTGTACATCCACAATGAATACTAAAAGCTCCTTTAGAAAAATGTTCACAATTAAACTATCTCAACTGACAAAACTCAGAAAGAAATTTGTGCACTTTCATGTTGATTCTTTCTGGCAGCTTAAATTTTGCTTTCTACTTTCTCTAGAAATCATCACTTGGATTCTATGAGAGGGCAGACATATAATAATGCAATCGTTCACTTAAAGGTAACATCTCAAGTCAAATTTCTCATAGTTTGAAGGTTACACAGAATTGAAAGAGACTTCTTAGGAAGATAAAAGGCAGTGGTTCTTCCCCTCTGGTGTGGTGGTATGCGTGTGAGTGCGTCCAGAAGATGATGGAGGGGTGGGTTTCTAATTATATATACAATAAACAAGTCAGCAAGAAACATATAATTATGAGTTAATTCAAATTTGCTTGTCAAGGATCCTGAAATGTAGCTATCTCCATAAACTGAAGTCACTCAGTTGTGTCTGACTCTTTGTGACCCTATGGACTGTAGCCCCCCAGGCTCCTCCGTCCATGTGATTTACCAGGCAAAAATACTGGAGTCAGTTGCCATTTCCTTCTCCAGGTGATCTTCCCGACCCACGGATCAAATTCAGGTCTCCTGCGTTGCAGGCAGGAGACTCTTTACCATCTGAGTCACCAGCTACCTCCATAGGAGAAAAGAAAATGCTGGTGATTTTCCTCTATGGGGGTAAGGTCAGATCTGAGGGTTAAATGGGATACCTTGGCTGAGAATGACTACTTGTACATTTCAATCAAAGAGTCCAAAGGGACATATGTAACCTGGACTCAATTCTGAGAGGGTGCAGCTATTGCAGACACTGTTTGGGCATACAGAAAAAAACAGATTTGTTATATCTGTTTGACTGGGGATACCAGTCAGTCTTGGATACCCTTCTAGTTGCCCAACATAGTGCTAGAAACTGTAACAGCAGTGTAAGAGGCCACCTAGAGCTTGTGCTGTATTTGGAAAGATAACCTTAAAATTTAAGCAAGACTCCAAAACTAGTGTAACATCGGAGACAGACTGTGACGAGTCACCTACGATGCTCAGGTCACTCTCCTCCACATCATCTCAGGTGGCGGTTTCATCTGTACAGCAGATATCGTGATGCCAGCTTCAGTAACTGACTGAACCTTCTTTTTGGCATTTCCTAGTATTTTGAAGAAAACTTTTCCATAATATGTGAGTAGCCATTCTTCAAAATAAAATAAAAACCTGCACAAAAAGATTTTGTAGGGGTGGGAGAGTTCAGTAAATTCAATGTTACTTCTAACTTCTAGCTGCATAATACTTGTTAATCTATTATCAGGTCTAAGAAGTCCCACATCAACATAATTTGTTTTGCTTTGTGTACCCAGGAGTTCTAAAATCTACTTAAATCCTATAACTTTATTTTTCTGAAACTACGTGTTGACAGAAAACATGGGAGGACCCATGTAGGGAGTGGTACATTACTGGTTGCTTTAAATGACTTATGTATCTCTGGCTTTGTCTCTTTAAAAACCAACAAAGGACTTTTTAGCAGAGAAGCTGACACATGACAGACTCTCAATAATGCCTACTGGACTGATTAATGTTTATAGTTCTAGTGAGCAGGTGTTATGGATATTTTATAGATAAGAAGACTGAGGTTAGGTGTGAAGCACAACTTGTCCAGGCCTGCATGCTGGTAAATGACAGAGAGAGAGAACTTGGGACTCTAGACATAAGCACTTCCCCCCTATATGTCTCTATTGCTGTGGGACATGTAACCTGAACAGAAAGGGTAAGAGCTGTGATGAAGGGAAGAGTTTGGTATCAGCTGGCATAGTTAGGGCAGTCTTCACAGAGGGGGAGGGAGACATGACCAGGGTCTGAAAAAGCCAATAAACAGTGAAATCCCTTGGTACTGGGAGGCAGCACTATCTTTTCCCCATGAGGTCAAGCTGATTTCAGTATTATAGCATTAAAACTCAATAGGCATCAAGATAAAGATAAGCTTTACTCAAGGAAGTCTGTTTTTCCCAATACAGAAAGCAACAGATAAAAACTCTTTCACTCCTGTTCTTTGCTACAGAAACTTCAGAGGCCAAACTCGCCTGACTTTGGGGCATATTTGCAAACAGGGCTCTTCCTTGCAGTGACCCATGAGCACCCGCAGACCTCGGAGCACGAGTCTGGCTGTGTGGCCCCCGCACATTCCTCAGCTCAGTTTGCATGCCTTCCTCCCTCCATCAATGAGGCCTTTAGCTCTGGATCTTGACCTTTCAGAGAATGGTGCGTGGCCTGCGAGGGAGGCAGAAAGCATCTCTGAGGAACAATCTGGGTCAAGATGATATGAGCCTTGCAGACAGAAGCAAGTGCAAGTGGAGGCTGGCGTTGCTGACACGGAGAGAGAGGCAGTTGCTGCTTAGGCCCAGTTTATGGTGTGGGAGTGTTGCAATGTGATTTGTTTTGCAAGATATAGACCCAGCCCAATGCTAAGGGACACAATAGAGACTTTGCCTCTTAACAAACCAGTACTAGTGATACAGAAACAACCCAACCAACCCCTAACTCTGGGTCATGCAAGCCTTTGCTTGTGCTCTGCTGCTGTGGTTGTGTTGGGCTTTGGAGCCATGCAGCAATCGGCTGAGACCCAGCTTGGACATTTCTGAGTTAAGGGCCCTAGACCACACAGTCTGGGGTTTCTCACTTGGAAAATGGGGCTAATTATGTGTGAAGTGGACATGTTAACTGTAACTCCCTTACAGAACCGGAAGGATTAAATAAAATAGCACAGGTAAGGAATTTAGCATCGTGTTTGTACCTTTAAATGTATGCATATATATTTAAAAGAGTATTAGGTCACTGACGTTGACAGTTGAAAGCTCTGTCAGCCCCAATACACTGGCAGAGTTATGAGGACGTGAAACATTTCTGCTTTTCCATGGTGATTAAGAGCCTAATTTTAGGCAGATGAGCTGAGCATACAACACGGCTCTTCTAGACACTAGTGATATGAATGCATGCAGGCAACTTAACCTTTTTTGTGTCAAGTTGCCTCATTTATTAAATAGAGGGAGAATAGTACCCATCTGATAGGCTGCTGAAACTAGTAAGTCAACACATGCACGACATATAGCACAGTGCCTATTAGAGAGTAAGAGCTCAGCATATAGTAACAGTAACTGATATAAGAGGACAAGAAGAATGTCCTGCATAGCATTTGTGTCTAGGTAGAGGAGATGACTCTCTGGAGTGATCAAGGAGGCATGGAAGGCATTCTGACCGAAAAAAAGGGGTCTGAAGGGCTCATGGTTGAGGCTCCTTACATGTAAGCCTGCCTCACCAGCTGTCATGGAGAACTAGGTGAGTGGAGGATGGAGATATGGTATGTAACTGTTGATTCAAAGTGAGGACATGAACACAAATTCCATATGGGACCTTAGAACAGGTTTGCCTGGATAGGTATTTCATGAAGGGTAGGCAGAAAAGGAAAGGGAGTATTCAAACAAAATACTTCACACTTGAGGCACTGTTTGCATTTTGTATGCATCTAATTATCAGATTTACAGAAGGGTTAAGCAGTGATTATCCCCAGGTTACATGGAACCTGACCTAGAACCCAGGCTGGTAATCTAAAACAGTGCTGGGACTTAATGTTATGCTCCCTGGGTCCTTACAGCTCTTAAGAAGTGGAAGATAATATGTGACTTTAATTTTCTTGTTCAAAAAAGAAAAAAGAAATGAGCACACATTATTTTCACAACCATATAAAATTGTGATAGACAATATGTTAATTATCAAGAATATCATGAATATAAAATATAAAAACATATTCATAAAATAACATGATATGTCATTAAATATTTAAAGTTACAGGCAATATATAAGTTTCTTAAGTATTTTTGTGTGTTCTTAATTTCTTTTTTGGCAAGACAAAAATTTCTAATTTTATGGGCAAATCAAAAGGGAGAGAAGAGGAATGATTTTGTAGTTGTCATTAATCCTTGGAAAACAATGCTAAATTTTTGTAGAAAAAGCATATATATCTCTACTCCCCTCACTTAGCTAAGTAATATCTACATTGTATGAGTTCATTGGAAAAGGGGAGATGTCTAAAGAGGAAATCAACTAAAGTAAACTTCAATTAAATTGGTAAAAGTCTACAGCAGTTCAAAAAGACATCTTCTTTATTCTGTAGAAAAGTAACAGTATCATGTGGTCAGGTACTTTGGCTTGTGGGTGCTAACTCAGTTTTCCACTATAAGAACATGGCCAGAATTGATATGAGGTTCCAGTTGAAATGGGGAGATCAGTACATGCTTTGATACACTCCTGTGCTCCAAGCCTATAGCAATGTTACAGTAACATCAACAACAAAAGCAACAAGAAGAGGAAAACCAATAAGTCAGAGTTGGACTCAGAAAACATACAACTCATCACATCCACTAGAATGACAAACATCATCACAATCATCAGAAAATAACAAATGTTGGCAAGGATGTGGAAAATGAGAACCCTCAAACATTGCTGGTGGGAACGAAAATTGGTACAGCCACTATGGAAAACAGTTCGTCAGCCTCTCAATAAGTTAAACATAGAATTACCATATCACCCAGCAATTCTACTCTGTGGTATAGACCCAAAAGAATGAAAACAAATATTAAAAAAAAATTACACAAATGTTCATTGTAGTACTATTTACAATAACAAAAGGGTAAAAACAACCCAGATGCCCAGCAACAGATAAATGTGAAAAAAAAAAA
>NW_024070189.1:42301855-42421134 GCF_014754425.2 Oryx dammah
AAAAAAAAAAAAAGAAATTGGAGTCTAGACACCACACAATTAACCTATATCCAAAACAGCCTTCAAAAAAAAATTAGAGACTTCTCTAGTGGCCCAGTGGTAAAGAATCCACCAGGAAGGAAAGGGGACACGGTTTGACCTGTGATCCAGGAAGATCCCACATGCCATGGAGCAACAAAGCTCAGGCACCACAACCGCAGAGCCTGCACGTCTGAAGCCTGCGCTCTGCAGCAAGAGAAGCCACTGCGTGAGAATCCTAGCCACAGCTAGAGAGTAGCCCCCATCACCACAGCTAGAGAGTAGCCCCCATCACCACAGCTAGAGAATAGCCCCCATCACCACAGCTAGAGAGTAGCCCCCATCGCCACAGCTAGAGAAAGCCTGCTTGCAGCAACAAAGACCCTGCACAGACATAAACAGAGTTAAATAATATCTTCTTTTTAATTAATAACTCATTCAACCCATTCATTCAACACTTTTTTCCAAGTGCATTCTTTGCCCTCGGTACTGATGTTAGGCAACAGGAATACAAATAAAGCAGACTCCTTGCCCTAGAATGATAATATTTCCCTTATTTTATGAACATCTACCTAAATCAGGACATAATGTGAGAATTTTCACAAGCTTACAGAAAATAGCAGGCAAAGACATTAATTGGTTTATATATTAAGTTACTGAAAATCATACGATATAATGAGTAATTGAGACCTATCTATAGTATTAGATGAGGCCAGGAAAAGAACATTACACCCAGCTTGATAAGGAATAAAGGTGAAGTGTAATGGAAGGCTTCCTAGAGATGGTGATACTCTGTTGTAAGTTAATGTTTTCAAATCTAAAATGGTCATGTGCCTGACACGAAAGTCATACAAATCTAGTGACAACAGAAAAATCGTCTAATAATATTCTAGTACAAGGGAAAGAGAACTGTAGTGTCAGAAAGGAAATATCTTAGGCCCCATAGGTCATATCAGTTCAGTCGCTCAGTCATGTCCGACTCTTTGCGACCCCATGAATCGCAGCATGCCAGGCCTCCCTGTCCATCACCAACACCCGGAGTTCACTCAGACTCACGTCCATCGAGTCCGTGATGCCATCCAGCCATCTCATCCTCTGTCGTCCCCTTCTCCTCCTGCCCCCAATCCCTCCCAGCATCAGAGTCTTTTCCAATGAGTCAACTCTTCGCATGAGGTGGCCAAAGTACTGGAGCTTCAGCTTTAGCATCATTCCTTCCAAAGAAATCCCAGGGCTGATCTCGTTTAGAATGGACTGGTTGGATCTCCTTGCAGTCCAAGGGACTCTCAAGAGTCTTCTCCAACACTACAGTTCAAAAGCATCAATTCTTTGGCGCTCAGCCTTCTTCACAACCCAACTCTCACATCCATACATGACCACAGGAAAAACCATAGTCTGTCATAACTCCTCAACTCTGCTATATTGTGAAAACAGTCACAGACAATACATAAATGAATGGGTGTGGCTGTGTCAATAAAACTTTATTTATAAAAACAAACCACCAGCTGGATGTGACCCAGGGTCTGTACTTTGTGGACTCCTGTTCTAGTGTGAAAAATTATAACTGACAATAGCAGTGTTAGTTCTAACTCTCCCTGAATTTATGAATACCTACGGGGTCAGAGGTACTTATTGGTGCAGAAATCCTGGTAAATCAAATAAGCTTCTGATCCCAGCATGCAACTTGCCTAATTACAACTAACACTGCTTTATCAGAAAGAAACATCTTTATCAGAAAGAAAAACATTCTGTGAACAACAGATGGCGTTGCTATGGAGTCTTCAACATCCTCCTCAGCTGCAGATGTAACTATGTGGCTGCAGGCTGAAAATGATCAACCAACTGATGACTTCCTGGGAAAATATTTAGAAGATAGAAATATTTTGCAGATGGGAATTTTAGATCCATGGTTGATTTTGTCAAATAAAGAATATCCACTAGTCAAAAATGGAAAATGAAAACCACTCATCCTCCACAGCAGAAAAAGACACTGAAAGTGGGGAAAGCATTGGCAACTAAGAATAGAAACACCAAGACCCCCCTTATCACTCACAATGTCCTCTTAATTAAGTGACATTATGTCTGTTAACAATAGAAATTATTATGCAGTAAAACATGTAGCTCTGTATGCGTAAATATGACTCTTTGGTGTATAACCTGTAACCACTGTTACAAAAAAGTGGCTATTTCCTCTAAGTCTGCAAAGATATTCATATCAATGTCCTAAAATTTATGTAGTTGTCTACCAAAAAAGAAAATGTTTAAGAAAGGTCTAATATAGTTTTCAAGCAAGCCAATAATAAAATGTATATAATTTGACTTCACATTGGTTCTTGAAAAAGTAAAAGTGTTAGTTGTTCAATCATGTTCGACTCTTTGCGACCATGGACTGTAGCCCACCAGGCTCCTCCGTCTGCAGAATTATCCAGGCAAGAATACTGGAGTGGGTTGCTATTCCCTTCTTCAGGGGATCTTCCCAACCCAGGGAGGGACCCGAGTCTCCCACATTATATGCTAGATAAAAGTTTGTGAAATGAACAGGACTGTTTTTTCAGTCTTTTTACTCCAGAAAAACAGAGGAACTAGAGGGATGCAATTAAATAAAGTGCCAACTCATGAGGATCTCAGCTTTAGTTGAAAGCCATTTTAAGCCATGGTTAACCACGGATGATTTCCCTGGTTTGTAGATGTCTATTGTGCACTGAGTGATACAGCAAAGGAACAAAAAGTCTTCAGCAGGGAAATAACAAGGATGGGCAGAACTGAGTTGGATATTGGGGTACTGAGAATCTAGAAAATCATAGCAAAGGATAACTTCTAAAAAAAAAAATAATGATCCTTCTAGGGAGAGACTATGACAAAAATGATATGGGAGATTTTAGGTGACAAATAACCATGAGTAATTTAATCTTCTTAAGGGGCTTCCTGCTCTACTAAGAAACACAGTAAGATTGTCTGGGCTTAGCTTATTTGGAGGGAGATAAATGGGTTTATGGAGCCTGATTCTGGGTCCATTCCAAACACTATATCAGAAAATGTTTTAGGCATCAAGTATTCAAGTAACTGCTCAGGAAATTAAATACATATATGAAATTTGATTATTGACTAAAATGGAATTTACAGGCAGAAAAGATCAACCTTCAAAAGGAAAAACACTTAAAGCTCAAGATATTTTAGAAAATAATTCCACTGATAATAGAATTTTTAAAAACTCTTAGGAATAAGAGTATTTCAAAACATTGTTGATCTAAATAAGTGGAAAAACATTTGTCGTCCATGGATTGGAAGCCTTGATACTGTTAACACGGCAATATTCACATAACTGATCAGATTCAGTGCAATCTCTACTGAAATTTCAACAAATATTTTATCAGAAATATACCTGCTGATCTTAAAATTCATGTGGAAAGGCAATGGATTCTAAATAGCCAAATCAAACCCAAAAATGATAAACAAGTTTGGAGGCTTCATACTTGCCAATTTCAAAACTTACTATGAAACTACAGTAATCAAGTGTGGTGCTGGTATAAGAACAGACATAGAAATCAAGGGAATAGAATCAATAGTCCAGAGATAAACTCATACATTTACAGCTGATTTTCAACAAGGATACCCAAATTATTCAGTGGGGGAAATAGTCTTTGGAACAAATGGTGCCAGGATAATTGGGTCTCCATATGCAAAAGAATTAACTCCCCACCCGCACCACATGCCATATTAAAAAGTTAGCTAAAAATAGACTGAAGATCTGAATATAAGAGCTAAAACTATCAACTCTGATAGTAACATCTGGGTATAAATATGAATGGCATGGGATTAAGATTTTTTGATATAATACCAGAAATACAGCAATAAAAGAGAAAATAGATAAATTGAACTTACATCAAAATATAAAGACATTTTTTGGTGCCAAAGGACACTATCAAGAACGTGAAGACAATTCACAAAATTAGAGAAAATATTTACAAAGTTACATATCCTAAAAGGGTCTAGTATCCAGATTACATACAGAACTTTTGTAACTAATGAAAATGAATAATCTAATTTAAAAAGTGAACAGCAGATTTGAATGCACATTTCTTCAAAGAAGATATACAAATGACTAACAAGTACATGAAAAGATGTTCAACATCATTAGTCATCCAGGAAATACATACAGATACCACAGTGAGATAACACTTCATACTCATTAGAATGACTACAATAAAAACAAAATGAAAAACACCCCAGAAACCTGAAGACATGAAGCAATTAGAAAACTTTTAATTGTTGGTGGGAATCTAAAATGATATAGGGATTGTTGAAACCAGTTTTGCAGGTGGTTTCTCAATAAGTTAAACATAAAGCCGCCATATGACCCAGCAATTCCACTCCTAGATATGCACCCCAAGAAAACTGAAAACATATGTTCACACAAAAACTTGCACATGAATATTCACAGCAATATTATTCATAACAACCAAGACATGGAAACAATTCAAATGTGTATGAACTGATGAATGAATAAGCAAAAATGTGGTACCTCCAAACAATGGAATACTTCAGTCTCAGGGAGGAATAAAATGTTGGTACATGCCACAATGTGGATGAATCTTGAGAACACGATGCTAAGTGCAAGAAGCCTCACACAAAAAGCCACATATTATACATGATTCCACTTAAGGAAATTGCAAACTGGCCAATCTATAGATACAGAAAGCAGATCAGGGGCCGTCAGGGCCTGGTGGTTGGGAAGAGAGAATGGATAGGAACTGCTGAGGGGCATCAGGTTTCTTTTTGTGGTGATGGGAATGTTCTAGAATAGACAGTGGTTATGGTTACACAATATAGTGCATATACTAAAATCCACTGAAGCATATGTTTTAAAAAGAAACTTCTTATATTATATGAATTATATCTCTATAGGAAGAAAGATTATGAAGACATAAATGTGAATTTATAGGCAGAAAAGACGAATCTTCAAAAGGAGTAATACCTAAAGCTTAAGAGATTTTGAAAAATAATTCTAATGGTAATAAAATTTTTGAAAAACTCTAGGAATAAATTTAACCAAAGAAGCATAAGACATGTACACTTAAAATTACAAAACATTGTTGGAAGAAATTAAAGATCTCTAAGAGGAAAAACCATCTTGTGTTCATGGATTGGAAGACTTTATACTGTTAATGTGTCATTATTCACCTAACTGATCAACAGATTCAGGGCAATGCTGATTGAAATTCCAACTGATCATGGTCTTATCTTCAAATGCATAAAATCAGGGGACCTTTTTCAAAGTTTGTTAACAAGTGATTTTAGGGCATCTTAAAGAAGATATACATTTGTATGGCTTGATATCCTTTATGGGGAAATGAACTAACAAGTTAGGTTTGGTAAGGGTTTAGACAAATTAATGGATGAAAGAGGGTTCTGAAAAAGAATCTAAAAGTATTTGGGGCTGATGACAGAGAACAGCTATATTCCACTGTAAAATGGCCCATATTATTATTATTGTTATTAGTATCATTAATAATTATTGTTATCTCAGAAATAACAGATGGAGGGTACTCCGGGAAAGAATTCGTATTTTCTATTATTTTTTTTTTGGAATTCTTATTTTCTAATGAGCTGATCCTTATTCTTAGTAGGTCAGCGGCTTATCCCTTTTTACATGGCTTCCAGACCCATTTGTACTTGAACCATATATTTGGATTAAAAAAAAAAGTCCTCTGTTTACACTTGGTTCTAATAAAAAATGAATACATAATAGAAGCATGCTTGCTTTCAGTTAGTTGTCAGAAACAAAAGTACAGAATGTGAGATCCTACTAGGGTAGGGATGGCAAAGAGGAAACCATGGCATCACCAGTTATCTACTCCGATGCCTAGCCTAAGGCAGGTACTGCTTATCAATAACCATTACAATCCCTCCTTTCTCTACTTGGTTCAGATTCAGTTTCCCAATTTCTCTTTACATGTACTATAGGCATACAGGATCAAGCCTTTTGAGTTGGAAACCAAGAGGAAAACTATTTACACATTTGTCCTATAGGCTCTCACCCAGACGTCACCAGGGAAATGAAGAGAGAAGTGGAAGTTTAGGGAGAAATATGTGCTTATCTGTCTGTGGCATGAGCTCCAGCTGACTCTCAACATTGAATGTCAGATCCATTGAGGGGAAGATCTGCTTTCAGCTGTCCACACTGTGGACCTTTGCCTGGGCAGTCCATCAGAGATGCCATCCCTTACAATAAAACAAGCCTAATCAAATGCCCCAGTGATAGGTCAGGTCAACTGAAGAGGAAAACAAAGAAGAGCTTCATTCATTCCTATTAGTCAGGAAAGGCTTTGTGGCAAGATGATAGCTTCATCTGTCCCTTGAAGAATGGGGAAAAAAAATTGGTAGAAATTATGAGGAAAAGTAAAATGTAGGAATGCATGGAATGGAAAAGCAAGGAAATGGTGAATTCTGGATCAAAGGGTATAACAACAAACGGTGATGGAGACAGTGCTAGACTAGGGTGTCTAAGAACTGGATGTCACTGTGACTTGGTTAACCGAAGAAACATGGAAAAGGAGAAATGTATATCTTTTCTTCCTCTCTTCCTTTCTCTTCCTCTCCTCGTCCATTCCCTTTTCTCCTTCATTCTTTCCATTTCATGCTTCCATGTATTCAATAACTATCACATTTTCACCACGGGTCTAGCATTAAAGATAAAGAATACAAAACAGAAAATTCTCTGTCCACTTCCCATGAACAAACACATTCAAGAGAAGGAGCCAAAAAGGTTAGACTTGACAGGGACCTTCTGAGAGCAAAAGTCTAGGAGGTCAGAGAAGATCCAGGTGTGTGGGTATATGTATATAGGTACAGAGTGGAGTGAGACAGAACCAAAGTAAATAATATGTCTTGAACTGATCAGTGCTAAGAAAAAAAATACAACAATTTTTTAAGTGTTAGTGAATTTTTCAGTGGAATGACACTCTGACATTGTGAGAATTTGGGCAGAGATCTGGATAAAGAGAGAGGATGAGATAGATATCTCACCTAAAAAACTTCCCAGGCAGCAAGAATAGTAAGTGCAAAGAACACTTGTATTACTGGGGTTGGGGGAGGGTACTGCACAGGTTTTGGTGACTATGGTCAGGGTCAGAAAAGATCTGAGGGCATGACCCTGTTCAGGTATGGAGAATAAGGGTAACAGCTGAGGCTAGAAGGGATACTGGAAGGGCAAAATGGTCATGCCATGAGGAACATATATACTCAGTGAGATGCCCCGCCGTGAAAACTGTCTCTTTATCTCTGAGTTACTTACTTAATTGAAGCAAAGGAGATGATGCAATGAGAAAGAAAAAGTGAAATGTTAAGTGCTACCTTTGTAGAGCATGATAATCCCTGAATCCCTTCAATACCACATGCTGATTCATGTCAATGTATGGCAAAAACCACCACAGTACTGTAAAGCAATTAGCCTCCAATTAAAGTAACTAAAAAAAAAAAACAAAAAAAAGCGCTGTGCTCAGTTCTTAAATTTCTATTTGCTAATATAGGACTATCTTTAGTCTACAGGGGAAAAGTTCTCCAGCAGGTCCTCGTTTCACCCTTAGCTCAGAGGGAACGGCAGGCCAAGACAGGGCTGAGGGAGAGGAAATCTAATAATGATGTTTTATTTCAAACGACTCCTCCACAACTGAAGCCACTTGTCTGCACAAGCGAACCAATAAAATTGAGTCATAAACCTCCCTCCACTGACTCTGGGAGCAGGAATGCTTGGTGATGTATCTGTGAACATAGGAGTCTGAGGATAAATCAATGGACATAAAGTCAGCTCTCCCGGGCTGCCAGTGTGTCCCAGGCTCACAGTGCACAGGTATCAATGGTGGCAGTGAGGCTGGGGGTGGGAGGGGAGCAAAGCCTGCCTATAGCTTATCACAAAACTCACCAGAATGTGAAACAATTATTCCGCATAGGAATCAGCATCTCTTCTGTTTTTGCTCAAAGTTGAAAAGTTCTTATCCTGAAATCCCCCTTTCAAATCCTCCTGGTTCCTTAGAGAATAGATCAATTACTGTTTCCTCCTCACAGCTCCATGCCTTCCCCATTTACTCAGATAAGAAATACAATTTATCTATCACTTCATGGGAAATAGATGGGGAAACAGTAGAAACAGTGTCAGACTTTATTTTGGGGGGCTCCTAAATCACTGCAGATGGTGACTGCAGTCATGAAATTACAAGACGTTTACTCCTTGGAAGGAAAGTTATGACCAACCTAGGTAGCATATTCAAAAGCAGAGATATTATTTTGCCAACAAAGGTCCATCTAGTCAAGGCTATGGTTTTTCCTGTGGTCATGTATGGATGTGAGAGTTGGACTGTCAAGAAAGCTGAACACCAAAGAATCGGTGCTTTTGAACTATGGTGCTGGAGAAGACTCTTGAGAGTCCCTTGGACTGCAAGGAGATCCAACCAGTTCATCCTAAAGGATATCAGTCCTGGGTGTTCATTGGAAGGACTGATGCTGAAGCTGAAACTCCAATACTTTGGCCACCTGATGCGAAGATCTGACTCATTGGAAAAGACCCTGATGCTGGGAGGGATTGGGGGCAGGAGGAGAAAGGGACGACAGAGGATGAAATGGCTGGATGGTATCACTGACTCGATGCACATGAGTTTGAGTGAACTCCAGGAGTTGGTGATGGACAGGGAGGCCTGGTGTGCTGCGATTCATGGGGTCGCAAAGAGTTGGACACGACTGAGCAACTGAACTGAACTGATAACTTCTCTTAGGTTCTGTGCATTTGCAACCTTTTATTATGTTTTTTTGTTTGTTTTCTTTGGCTCCATGTGAACTTACCCCACCAGGGATACAGTCCACCCAAGCCCACTGCAGTGAAAGCACAGAGACCTAACCACTGGACCACCAGGGAAGTCTGCACTTATAACCCGGAAGGGTGGTTATGACAGGTAGCAAGGTAGTAATGAGCTTTACCAAAGACTTACTGGTTTTAAACCCTAGATTCACCTCTTTTTAACTCTGTGTGTCAGTTTCTACTTACATTTTCTGTACCTCAACTTACCCACTCTGCAGCATTGTTCTCATAATGATAGAAACCTCATGGGGCTTGCTGAGAATGAGTTAATGTCTGTAAAATATCTGGAACACTACACACTACTGTCTGGTGTTTAGCAAGGGCTCAGTACCCTTTTCGCTTTTATGATGACGGGTAATGGTTATTTGTGTTGAGTTTTCACTTGTCTATGAGACGGTAAATTCCTTGGAGGCAGCCGTTACTTCTTGTCTACCTCTGAAGCAGAGTGATTTAGCAGAAAGTCTTCGGACACCACAGTCCGAATTAGACAACAGGATTTCAGTTCAGCTATATCTGAGCTCCGAGTTTAGGAAATGGTGTGGAAAATCAAGAGCCTGAGAGGCTATTAATAAACAGTTTGTGTTTAAACAAAGTACCTAAAGATTATGTAACTGAAGAAGCTGATGCCCTCATTAACAGTAGACACATAGTGCAATGAGGTGGCACGTGGATTAGGCAAGACGACACACATCCTTCTAACATGTCCTGTTCCATGCTCTTTCACTAGAGGAGCACCTAAGCCTTGTAAATGCTAAGTCCTTCTGGGTCCCTATCCTCTGCCTCACCTAGGAATCTCTATATTGTAGGGGCACCAAACCAAGTGCATGCCCTGCACAGAGCAGGTGCTCGAGCAAAGTGTGTTTAATGCAATGGATGAATATTTGTAGGCAAGTATGCTAAACGGTAGAATCACATTTTTAATACATCTTGAAAATCCAGTGCTATAATATTCTTACATGTTTGCATCTAGGCTAACAATCTGAGCTTATCCTGCTTTGATGATGGACATATTCTATGTTCTGTTTTGCTAACAAAACAAATCAAAACATGCAACAGATGTTTTCCTTTAGTACCAATCTGTGATCAAAGATGATATTGTATTCTGGGCAAGGTAAATATTTAAATGCCCATGGAATAGTGAACATTTCTAGTGAACATACTGAACATATTTCTGATTTAAGTTGATATTTTAAAAACTTGTGGACATTGCCTGTTGACAGAGGAAAGGGAATGAGGTAGTGGGAAGAAAAAGATCAGCAAAATAACTTCCTGTCTGAGTTGGCAGCTTTTGTAAATTGGCAGGTCTTTAAGTAGCTCAGAGCTGGGCTAAATTTCAGTCTTGTAATGCTTAACCAGATATAGAGTATTTTAAGAGTGTTATTTAAAATCCTTCTAGAATGCTTGGAGAAGTCATCTCCTCCTGCAAGATCACAGGCACCTACCCTGTTCTTCCAAAGGCCTCTCTACTCCTCTCCTCACTCTTTTTACTCCTCGGGTTCACTAACAGTCACCTCACCTACCATCACCAGTGATGGTTCACCAAAGCTCCCAGACACCTACCATTTGATTCCGTGCTGTGTGTACCATCTCATTTGACCCTCTCACCAGCAGTATGAGGAAGGTGTTACTCTTCTAATCTTATAAACTAGGAAGACGGAACACACGTGAAAAATGATTTGGCCAAGATCACATGCCCAGCAGGTGCCTGTGCCAGCTCTTTGTTCAGGCTAGACCAAATCTCTCACATCTCTGAACTATCTCTCACATCTCTGAATTAATTATCCACATCTGATTTCCTCTAAGATTACAGTCCTTGGCCCTCTCTGCTCTCTTCTCTCTGCACACATGCTCAACACATTCTTCCTTTGAGAGTTCTCATGATTCAGCTTATAGTCAATTTGGTATTCTCACTGACCCAAACACTAAATGCATCTGAACGGTGATTAGCTCAAAATGCATAAGGTTTTACCCTGAACTCATCAAATTCCATACTTGTCTGATTATCTTTTTTCCTTCTAAAGATAGTACGGGGGATATTATGGTGAAGAATCCCACATCCACTTTACAAAACAGATCTTAGCTATATCATCAGAGAGTCTCAGGGAATGGGGTGTAGGGTAGGGTGCTAAGTTAGTTTGGGCCAGGAATTCATGAACAGAAGATTTCTGATGGTTCCTGGGAAAGAAACATTATTAATCTGTCGTGCATCTGGCTATTTTTCTATCCCTGGACAGAAATAAGGAAGCGATTAGACACAGTCACTGCTGATAGCCATCTGATAACTCAGAGGGGAACAAGCCCAGTTCTATAGGTGATAGGTCCAAAGCCCAGGAATAACTGAGCCCATGATGAAACTGAAAGCTACTGAATCAACCAAAACTGGTTGAGTCTAACTTATCTCAAGACCACATATCAAGTGAACTAATAGGTTTCCTTCCTGTTCAAGTTTGCATATTTGATCCTTGCAGCCCAAAGTATTACTAAGAATCTCACAATTGACAGAAATTTTAATCTTCTTCCGTTTACACAGACCAGAGCCCTTGAAGTCAAAATTCAATCTTATCTTTCTTTCATTGATGTAAAAATCATATCAACATTGTCTCCACCTTTAAGTACAGTGATTTCTCTTTATCAAACGCCTCTGGAACACCCTAAGTGGTTCACCACTTGTCCCCCGGGGGGCATCTGGCATTGTTGGGAGAGGGAGTGTTCACCTCTGGGGGTAGAGGTAAAGGGTGATGCTAAACATCCTACATGATGGCTTATCTATTCCCAAATGGCAACATATACTTTTAAATAAATCAATCATTTCAACAACACAAGAGAAGACTCTACACATGGACATCACCACAAGGTCAATACCAAAATCAGATTGATTATATTCTTTGCAGCCAAAGATAGATAAGCTCTATACAGTCAGCAAAAACAAGACCAGGAGCTGACTGTGGCTCAGATCATGAACTCCTTATTGCCAAATTCAGACTTAAGTTGAAGAAAGTAGAGAAAACCACTAGGCCATTCAGGTACGACCTAAATCAAATTCCTTATGATTACACAGTGGAAGTGACAAATAGATTCAAGGGATTAGATTTGATAGAGTGCCTGAAGAACTATGGACAGAGGTTCCTGACATTGTACAGGAGCCGGTGACAAAAACCATCTCCAAGAAAAAGAAATGCAAGAAGGCAAAATGGTTGTCTGAGGAGGCCTTACAAACAGCTGAAAAAAGAAGAGAAGCTAAAGGCAAAGGAGAAAGGGAAATATATATCCATTTGAATGCAGAATTCCAAAGAAGGGCATGGAGAGATAAGAAAGAATTATTAAGTGAACAATGCAAAGAAACAGAGGAAAGCAATAGAATGGGAAAGACTAGAGATCTCTTCAAGAAAATCAGATACCATTTCATGCAAAGATGGGCACAATAAAGGAGAGAAACAGTATGAACCTAACAGAAGCAGAAGATATTAAGAACAGGTGGCAAGAATACACAGAAGAACTGTACAAAAAAGATCTTCACGACCCAGATAACCACCATGGTGTGATCACTCAGCTAGAGCCAGACATCCTGGAATATGAAGTCAAGTGGGCCTTAGGAAGCATCACTACGAACAAAGCTAGTGGAGGTGACAGAATTCCAGCTGAACTATTTCCAATTCTAAAGGATGATGCTGTTAAAGTGCTGCATTCATTATGCCAGCAAATTTGGAAAACTCAGCAGTGGTCACAGGACTGGAAAAGATCAGTTTTCATTTCAATCCCAGAGAAGGACAATGCCAAGGAATGTTCAAACTACCACACATTGCACTCGGTTCACATGCTATCAAAGTAATGCTCAAAATTCTCTAAGTTAGGCTTCCATAGTATGTGAACCGATAAATTCCAGATATTCAATCTGGATTTAGAAAAGGCAGAGGAACCAGAGATCAAATTACAAACATGTGTTGAACCAAAGAAAATGCAAGATAATTAAAAATATATATAATTATGCTTCATTGACTACACTAAAGCCTTTGTGTGAATCACAACAAACTGGAAAATTCTTCAAGAGATGGGAATACCAGATCACTTTACCTGCCTCCTGAGAAACCTGTATGCAGGTCAAGAAGCAACAATTAGAACTGGACATGGAACAGTGGACTGGTTCCAAATTGGGAAAGGAGTACGTCAAGTCTATATATTGTCACCCTGCTTATTTAACTTATATGCAGAGAACATCATTGTGAAATGCCTGGCTGGATGAAGCACAAACTGGAATTAAGATAGTGGGGAGAAATATCAATAACATCAGATATGCAGTTGACACCACCCTTAGGGCAGAAAGTGAAGAGGAACTAAAGAGCCACTTGATGAAAGTAAAAGAGGAAGTGAAAAAGCTGGTTTAAAACTCAACATTCAAAAAACGAACATCCTGCCATCTGGTCCCATCACTCCATGGCAAAAAGACAGGGAAACAATGAAAATGACAGACTTTCTTTTCTTGGCCTCTAAAATTCCTGCTGATGGTGACAATAGCCATGAAATTAAAAGACGCTCGTTCCTTGGGAAAAAAGCATGACAAAATGTAAATAGTATATTAAAAAGCAGAGACATTACCAACAAAGGTCCATATAGTCAAAGCTATGTTTTTCCCCTTAGTCCTGAATGGATGTGAGAGTTGGACCATAAAGAAGGTTGAGTGCCAAAGCATCTATGCTTTCAAAATGTGGTGTTGGAGAAGACTCTTGAGGGTCCTTTGGACTGCAAGGATACCAAATCAGTCAGTCCTAAAGAAATCAACACTGATTATTCATTGGAAGGACTGGTGCTGAAGCTGAAGTTTCAGTTTTTGGCTACCTGATATGAAGAGTCAACTCAATGGAAAAGACCTGTTGCTGGGAAGGATTGAAGGCAGGAGGAGAAGGGCACAAGAGAGGGCAAGATGGTTGGATGGGATCACTGACTCAATGGACATAAGTTTAAACAAACTCTGGAAGATGGTGAAGGTCAGGGTAACCTGACGTGCTGCTGTCCACAGGGTCGCAAAGACTCAGACATGACTGAGTGACTAGACAACAACAAAAATTAATTATAAAATATTTTTAAATAAAAGAATTGGGACACAAACACAATCTTTCTTGTTTGAAATTCAGTGTATTTCTTCCCGCATAATGATGCCTTAGTACTGTATCCAGTCACTTGCCCTGGGATTATACCAAATGCTCTGTGCATCTCACCTCCTAGATATCTCCAATTTCCCCTTGCTATTTCTTTGCTTGATAACTAATAGTGGCTACTAGGGCCCTCTGCAACAAGTCCAGATACTTTTCCTGCCCTTCAAATCCTGTCTAATTTTCAACTATTCCATATTATTTCTACCTGACAGTATCATATGTTACAAATTTTCAAAGTCTAGCAAAATTCAAATTGTTCTATAAAGCTTTCTCTAATTATCTCAGCCCATGATGATCTCCATTTTTGTGTTCTCTCACATTCAGTGCCATAGAATTCAGTGAAACAAAATAACCTAAAAACCATTCAGCATCTGGACTTCCTTTATAAAGTCCACGGTGGAGGTTAAAGAGCTCTATTTTATTTTGTTCTGTTTTCCACAAGCATCTACCACAGTAGGAGGCACACTAATGTTCAAAGTACTTGCTAATAAAATACACATATGTATATCCACTGGCTTACCAACTAAGAAGGTACATTTTATGTAAGTGATAGAGATACCAAAAAGAGAAGAAAGAAAAATGATCCCTGACACTTGTAGATATAAACTAGATATAACATATAAATCTTAATCTCTCTTTATAATTCCTCACAGCATCACAGCACCTAACCTTAATTTCCCAATTATATTTCATGGGATGTTAACAAGTACCCCATGCTCAATTTAATTTGAAAAATGAGTTCAATAAAATTAAATGTTTCTTTACTCCAGAGCATCTCAGAATAGGCCAATGCTAGAATCTAAGATGGGGAGAGATTATGCTTTGTTTTCCAAATGTTATCTCTAGGACATTTAGGAAGAATATTCATCCTTGCCAGATAATTTAGAAACACTGATATAGACTAATGCTTCCATTTTTCAAATGAAGAAGCTGATATCTACGTGAAACATTCACTAATTAGTTACAGAACCAGGAGCCAAAGCCATCGGCTTTGGTTTCTTGTTGTTAACTCCATCCTCATTCCATTTATTTTGTGACCTCGACCCTCTCTCAGCATCCCCTAGTGTTGGACTCCACCACCTGCACATGCAAGCCTGCAAGCCTCCACCTCCAAATGCCATGTGACAAGCTGGGCATGTGTGGTTCCCATTTGCTAGATGATAAAACTGAGGCTTTAGAGAGGCTCAGTATCTGGTCACAGCCATGGTTGCAGTGGCAAAGCTGGGGCCAGAACCCTGAGGTTCCCTGTCTCCACATTAACATATTGCTATCCCTGCATTCCTCTTTGCACAGTAGCCATAGATAAAACTTGCTGATAAAGACTGGGCATGGGAAGGAACAATCTATTGCTCCTGGCATTTCTTGCAAACACACAGAAGCCTCATTATATTATTATATAGTTCATTTCATGGGATACACAGTTAAAAAAATGTACTACCTAGAATAATGGTACATTAAAGGAAGAAGACATCTGAAGAACTATGTGGTTCAACCTCTTCATTTCAGTCAAAGAAACTGAGATGCTCAAAAGGAGAGAAAGCTTAGTTAGTGGCACAGCCAGCATATAAATAGGTCACCTGGTCAGAAGACAGCTTAGACTTCTTCCCTTACCAACTGTGCGACCTTGGGCAACTCACTTCATCTCTCTAACAAGTCTCCTTTCCTAAAAAGTGAGGCGATTCCTTTCTGCTGTAGAGTGAATAAGCTGTATGTGTATGTGTATCCCCTCCCTCAAGGACCTCCCACCCATTCATGTAGGTCATCACAGAGCACTGAGCTGAGCTCCCCGAACTGTTATTACAGGAATAAGTTCAAGCCTAGTTTGATCATTTTCTTTTCTTTTTTAATTCACAAAAAGTATTACATTAAAAAAATAGATATCCTTCAGTGGAAAAAAAAAAAGAGGCTATTCTTATCTAGCTTTGAGTGTTAAGATTAAGGGAAACAGGGACATCCCTGGCAGCCCCTGGTGAAGACTTCACCTTCCAATGCAGGGGGTGAGAGGTCAACCCCTGGTCTGGGACCTAAGAGCACACATGCCCCCTGTCAAAAAAGAACATAAAAGTGAAGCAGAGTTGTAACAAATCTAACAGAAACTTTTAAAATGGGTCAAAAATAAAAAGATTAAGGGAAACAAAGCAAACGCTAGTTAACATGGTCATTGATAACAGAAGTTACTAGAGTCATTCTTACTATTAGTACCTTTACGTACATACACATTCAAGTTCCTAACTCAGAATAATATTAACCGTTACCATCACCACTTCTTGATAAAACATCCCAACGTCCATGTTTATGGAGAAAATGTTGCGCTTGTCTACTGTAGTTTCTTTTTCTTTGGCCTTTGGAAAGCTGCCTTTGGCCTTTTTGGCCAAGAGTAAAACCACTGTGACCTCTGCTTTTGTTTTGGCAGTGCATTCGCTGCTGCCAACATCCTGCTGCTGCTGCTAAGTTGCTTCAGTCGTGTCTGACTCTGTGTGACCCCATAGATGGCAGCCCACAAGGCTTCCCCATCCCTGGGATTCTCCAGGCAAGAACATTGGAGTGGGTTGCCATTTCCTTCTCCAACATCCTAGCACGGGTTTTATTTCACACTTGGTGGAAACAAAACTCAAATGTCCTCATGGGCCAAAATAATAGTGAGTGGGGATGCCCAGGATCGCTGGGACTATATCCATGTACCTGAAAACCTTCACAACCAACATTTGAAGGCACACGGATGGGAACACCACCTATGAAGTTCTCATGTAGGGGCTGAGCCCAAGATGCTCAATAAGGCATAACAAGCTATTTTTACTTTTCTCCTTACATAAATGTCCTTTTCTTTTCTCCCTTGCTAGACTCTTCTTTCAGTATCCAGACAACAGTTACTACTATACTATACTATACTATACTATTACTATAGTATACTATGCTACTACTATATCCTGTGCCCAGTCTGTAGTGGGTGGTTATAATTCAGAAAATTCTATTAACACTTTTAATGAATGAAGAGACTGCTTCCTCTGGTCATCCACAGCTCACCCCTGATCTGGATCCTTCTGGGGCTCTCACTGTGGATTGTTTGGACGGCTCCAATAGAGAAAGATGGGATGTAGGAGAATGTGTACCCATAGCCAGACATTCCATATTTGCAGGGAAAGAAAAGATTGGAAACTAGTTTTCATATTCTGGCAATTCTCAAATAATCTGTTTACTTAATTGAGAGGTTGAGAGGTAAATTGATATCCAGGGAGGCTGAGTGATCTACCCAAGTTCCCCTAGGAAGTTACTCAAACAACTGAGGATTAGAAGGCCAGTTTTAACTGGCTGCTGCTGCTGCTGCTGCTGCTGCTGCTGCTAAGTCACTTCAGTCATGTCCGACTCTGTGCGACCCCATAGACGGCAGCCCACCAGGCTCCCCCATCCCTGGGCTTCTCCAGGCAAGAACACTGGAGTGGGTTGCCATTTCCTTCTCCAATGCATGAAAGTGAAAAGTGAAAGTGAAGTCGCTTAGTCCTGTCGGACTCCTAGCAACCCCATGGACTGCAGCCTACCAGGCTCCTCCGTCCATGGGATTTTCCAGGCAAGAGTACTGGAGTGGGGTGCCATTGCCAACTGGCTAGGTGAGTTTATCTGGCTATCTCTTTACTGCAAGATATTCCAGTTTCTTGCCCTGACTACAGAAAGGAAGAATAATGATGCAACTTGTCTGTTGCCTCTCTTCAACACAGTTCCTAATATCACCTAGGCTGCTGGATGTAACATAGACTAAGTAACCAACTCCTTGTTGCCTTGAAATAGAGGTCCCTCTCCTTACTTCATCCTTACACATATACTTTTCTTCTCAAAGAAGGGATTTAATTCAGAAATCTTTTCTGAAATACACCCCAGCTGAGCTTTGCAAGCTGCTTCCTAAAGAGATGCTGTTTATCTCTTAAATCCTTTAAGGACAAAACTGCAAGCCAGTCTGCCCATTGGACTGATTCCACATTGGTCTACCAGAGTTTGTGGACATTTTCCCAACTTCACAGAACAATTATTTCAGTGGCTATTTTTTGGACACTTGTCCTAAAAGCAAACTCATTTAAATAGGTTGAGTAGTTAGAACTACTGCTTTAGAGCACCAAAGAGTATCTCTGGGCCACTCTGAATATGACAGACTTCACTTATGATAAGGACAACTTAAGCACTTAACTGTGTGTTTGGCACTTGGCCCAGCCTCTTACTTTTATTATCCCATTTAATCCTCACAACAAACCCATAAGTTCAGTATTATTATTATCTCTAGTTTGCAGAGAGCGACACTGTATTTCAAGGAGAGCTAGTGAGTTGCCCAAGGTAAAAATGCCCAAACCTGAAATGGATTAGACCCAGAGCACATTTCCTTTCACAAAAGCACCATGTTGTCTGAAGTCTCCAGATTAATCCTATGATTCAGAAGTTCTCCTTTACTGAGCTTTTTCTAAGACAGACCTGAAGTCACATGATACTTAAAACTGAGTAGCACTTAGCAAGCATTTGCTGAATGAGTGAATGGATTCTCTTGCATTCTTTCTTCATCTAGATCTGTGGTTGTCAATGGGGGCGCCTAGCAGATGTTTCCTGACTGTCAGGATGGGTATCTATGTGAAGTGCTACTCACATCTACTGGGTAAAGACCAGTAAGCCTACAGGGCATGGGAGAGCCTACTGTGAAATAGCTAGCTAGTGGGAAGCTACTGCATAGAACAGGGAGCCTAGGTCAGTGTTCTGTGATGATCTAGAGGGGTGAGATGGGGGGTGGGGTGGGAAAGAGGTTCAAGAGGGAGAGGATATATGTATACATCACGCAGATTCATGTTGTTGTACAGAAAGAACACAATATTGTAAAGCAATTATGCTACAGTTGAAAAAAAGAATTATAAAAGAATCCCTTTTGGTTTCTAGATCCATGAAATGGCCTTGCCTTCATCTGGACTTCAGTCTTTCATTTATGTCTTAAGTTGTTTGTGTATGCTCTGTTGCTCAGTTGTGTCTAACTCTTTGTGACCCCATGGACTGTAGCCCACCAGGCTCCCATGTCCATGGAATTTTCCAGGCAATAATACTGGCATGGGTTGATACTTTCTACCCCAGGGGGTCTTCCCGATCCAGGGATTGAAACCACATCTCCTGCCTCTCCTGCATCGGCAGGCGGATTCTTTACCACGACACCACCTGAATTCACATACCTAGTTTATATGGTCTGGAAGTCCTAACCTCTAAAGACTGGAGACTAGTATCAGGCTCTCCTGCTCAGAATTTCTTGTTTTATAGTTGCCCCTGGTTTGGTATGATAGTCTGGACAGCTTTTTTACTTTGAACCACTGCAAGGTTGCCAAGCAGAAAGCACAAGATGGACTATTACTATGAGGAGACAGCGCAGACAAAAATGGGTTTCTCTAAATTTGGAGTGACTGAGCGGGAATGCTGGTTGTGTACCTTATTAGCATGAAGGCAAGTTACTCCATATCTCTGAGGCTTACTTTACGCTTTTCTTACCTGCAATATAGAGATAATAATAGTACCTGCTTCACTGGGTTTCTAGAAGCACTATGTGAATTAATATGCACAATGCATATTACCTGACTTATATGAAAGAGTACTTAATTGTCTTCCAAAAAGCTGATTGCACTCATATAAGCTGGTCTCAGAAAGTCAGATTGCACTCATGTAATACAGAGAGATCATTCTGATAAACTCTTGCATTTAGATGTAGAAATCAAAGGTGACCATGTTTAATACATCCATTTCAAACTAAACCACCTTGAAAGGGAAGACAGTTACTATATGTAGGTGAAATGGTTGTATTAGGAAAAAAGGGACTATCAGAGGCTGTGTCAAATGGGGAATAGTATATTTCATCCAAAAATATTTTTAAAAAATTACAGCCTTTGTTCCCTCCCCAAATAAACACAAATATTTACCTATGTGTATGCATGCATACACACACATACATATACACACACCTTCCAAATTAGACCTGTCTTACAGTCTGTAAACTCTACCCCCGAGTTTTAATAACTTAGTCTGTAAGGTTCTCTTTCCATTTAAGCTACATGTAGCCCTTTGTCCAAGGTAAAGACAGTCAAACTTTAAGTGCATCAGATGTAGAATAGTATGCCCCAGAGCATGTTATAAATAAACATACACAGAGCTAAATATAACAGAAGTCAAACATATGATGTAATCCTCTGAGCAGCTGAGTATACAGGGAATTCTCTCCCTCTCAGCTCTTCTAATACCAATAATTGGAGCTTCTGGTTAGCATCTTTTAGCATGGCTTATATTTAAAGTTTCAAACAGTTTAGTTGGGGATAAAGAGAATGTATACTTTATGCCACCAAGTTTATTGAAGAAGGGAGGAAATAAATGTTTTCTAAATTTATCATTAATATTCTGTCTACTGTTTTGATCCACCCATCTTGAAATATACTATATATATACATGTTAGATCCACTAGCCTTTGAAATCTTTGACATTTCAATAAAGACAAATGTTTGCGCTGATGACTCAAATCTATTACTTAAGAGGCATATAATGAATATTTAACAGATACCTAGCATAATGCTAGTCACTTTTCAAGGAATAAACTATTGAGCACTTTGGCATTATGTCAGCTCTTGGAAAGAGCATGCTATTGCAGAAAGAGATGAGGCTTCAGAAAGAGATAGATCTGGTTCATTTATGGTTCCCTAATTTGCCAATTCTATGACCTTTGGTGAGTTTCTTAACTTTCTGAGACTTTGTTTCCTTGTATGTAAAATGAGTATATCATGATTTTTACTTTCTAGGATTGCTATTAAGTAGATTAAATAGCATATGCAAGGTTAGCACAGTCCCTGACATACTTTAAGGGCTCCATACATGTCAGGTCTCATTTCCTTTTCCTTCTTATGATGCCTTCCTCCACTGCCCCTGACCCACACTAAGGATTTAACTTATGACCTTGGCAAGACTAACATATTTTTAAATGCGTTCCAACAGAAAACCAAGAATCATCACTTATTTCTCTTTCTCTTCTTCTTCCGGCTCTCCAGAGTTGTCTTGGCAGCTCAGTCAGCTGTACCCCAAAACCACTTTCCAAATCCCTCAACTTGCCATCTTCTTTGCCACCATCCCATTTGGAACTACTGCCATCTGTCATGCAAACCCCTGAGCAGGTGCCTCTGTGGTCTCTCAGCTCCCACCTCTGCTCCCTCCTATGGTCCATTTTTCCTCTATGCAGCAGTTATCACAAACCAAAATATATCTTTTGTCAGCTTAAAATTTTCTCTGACTCCCTAGCTCATTTGGGATAAAATCAGCCTGTCAAGTTTACCTGTACAAACTTGCTTGCACGTGTTGTACTCAACACACTGTACTTGAGTACAAGTTGTCCTCAGCTTGTAAAACTTGTACCTTTCCTTACTCCTCTAAATGTATTAGTCTTTTTACTCCTTTAGTGTATCAAGCTGTTTGCCTTAGAACTTTTGCAGTCCCATCCCTTTGATTTGAAACATTTTTCCCCCTGTTCTTGCCATGGCTAGCTTCTATAACAATATCTAAATTAGACTCTCCTCTGTAATTTGTCACCATCTCATTCATTTTGTTTTCCTCAGAGCTCAATTGTTAATTACTCATTTTTTGTTGTTGTTTATCCTCCACTCATCCCCTATAGATTCCTGACTCCATAGAAACTGGAAAATATTTTTCTTTTGAGAAATTGTATCCCTAGCTCACAGTATCCAGCCTATCACTGGGGTCGGGGAATGTGCTCAATATATATTTGCAGAAAAAGTAAATAATTGACTGCCATAAAAATTATGCATGACCACCATGTTGACAGCAAAGCAACTGGGTAGATACTACACTTCTGCATGACTGCTTCTAACATGGAGAACATGGCCATCAAGATTTGACCTGCCCTTTGGTGAGACAAAGCAGCAAACTGGGATGCAGAGTAAGGATCAATGGACAGATACTTGTTAAATTAATCATGAGCTTAAGGTACAGGAGAATTTAATGTTCACGTAAATATTCAGGGAGGAATAGAAGTACACTTTCCATTTAAATGATGTGGCCTAGCTAGGGTTACACATACAAAAGGGAAGACATCCTCTTGGAAGACATCCAAATTCTGCCACAAATATAAATATGGAGAAAAGTGAAACAAAACAAAAAGCATCTGGTACACCAATTATCTCCCCCAGAGAGAAAGTTGTAATTCTTACTCTCCATTAAATAACTTGGTATTAAATACAGAGAGAAACCGTAAGTAAAATAATGAATAATAATAACTTCTACCATTTGAGTACGCAGCATGCCCTAGGGACTGTGCTAAGTGCTGCACATACATTATTTCTGCCTGACTTCTAAGCCATACCAAATTTGGGATAATTAGACAACATGACATCCTGGTCAAGTATATGGACTTTGGAGTCAGGGAGTCTAGGGTTCAAGTCCTAACTGCCTGAAAAGCTTCAGACAAATTAAAACCTTCTCAGAACCCATTTGTTTTCTTCCCTAAAGCACTGGCAGCCATTCATAGTTTGAAGAGGTGCTGTATATGTAAAACAGCAAATCTATTATTCACTTAGTGTTGTGTACGGTGCTTATTAGGCTCCTGACTCCAAGAGCTCATACTCACATTTTACAGTTGAAGAAAGCATCACTTTGTGAGGTTCAGCAATTTGTTCGAGACCTATGTGGTCCCAAAGACTGTGGTTTTTACAATATACCTGTTGCCCTAGAGATAAATCCATCTTTGAACTGTGTCAGAGTTGAAACTCATATACAGAGGGAGAACTAAGCAGGCACACTTTCCTTTCCCTACAGCTCTCAAAAGCATCGCTCAAAAGTGTGGACTCAGATATGCACAGAGCAAGTGCTGTATTCTTTGACATGATTTTATGACCACAAGGAACCCTCTGACAGGGTCTTCCTAAAGGCTCTGCCAAAAGGCCAGAAAATGCTGTTTTGAATTCTGAATTCTCTGTAACCCTTTCCCATAATGCACACATCCACTGAGTTTAATATATGAAACTGTTAGCTATTCTCTATAGTTTTATTGCAATAAATTGCAATTATGAATTACTTAGGAAAGAATTAAGAATGAAACAGAGAAATCTGAAAAGATGAAGGGAGAGCACAAACCTTGCAAGACTGGGCCAGGTCAAGACATCCCAGTAGACGACAGACATCTCTCCCCAAACTCCTTCCCTCTCTCCCTCTCTCCTTAACTCTTTCATCCATTTAGTAATAATTTGTTGAGCACCTACTCTGTACCATAGAGTTTAGTCAAATGTTTACTACAACAGGATACAAACAGAAGTATCAGAGTGTTTTTAAAAGTATTACCTAACAAGCAGTATTTCCAAGAAGAAAGGAAGGGGGTTTAATTCAAGGTCACAAACACTTGCTAAGTACCTGCTCTGCACAAAATACTGGGAGTAGAATAGCCACAGAGCCCCAACAGAGATGAGTAACTGAAATGGCAGCCAGCTCACAGACAGCATCTCCAACTGATCATGAGAGGGAAGTCTCTGGGAATAGGACATGAAAGTTGTTCTGGCCACTCATCCTCAAATATCCCAAAGTAACCGAGTCAGTGAAGTACAGCATCAAAAGAAAAAAAGGAACACAAAAGCAGAACATTTTCAATTCCAAATGCTGACCACCTTCACTGGAAACAACATCTTTTCATTGCAGTTTTTCTCATCTGTTCTTCAAATATTTGCCTTCTTCCTTTAAAAATAAAGTGAATTGTTCCAAATGACATCACTATACTATGGAATGGAATCACCTTCAGCCAACCACTTAGCTTACCTTACTCCATGTTTGCTTTGGCTAATGTATTATTCTAAATATCATGAGGTCTCTGAGAAAGCCAAGAAAGCTTTATTAACCTAGACATCTTCTGAAAGCACACTGGAACAGGCCTGTTGAAGTTCAGAAGTGAGGGAAATATATCCGCTCTCCTTTAGTTAATTCTTACAGGAAGGAAAGTCGGTGTGCTTCTCTAGGCCCAGAACAGTGAGATGGCAAGGAAAGTCGTAAAAGCAGAATCTCTCTTCCAGCCAAGTGGCATTCTTGTTTTTCTTTCTACTCACTTGAGTATCCATTTTTTGGATCCCATCATGGCGTTAAGAATTTTATATACAGTATACGGTAGGACTAGTTAAGCCAGCACTCCTAACCATTTTACCGTTAATGTCCGCCAATCACAGGAAATCTTCAGAAAGATAGTAAAAACAGGTTTTCCATCAGACTTTGTACGCATGCTCAGTCACGTCTGATTGAGCATGGGGAGTTGAGGGGATGTGTGAATATATATTTTTAGTGGGGGGCTGCTACTTTCTAATCACAAGTCCATTGAGAAAAGGCAGCATTGAACCCACTCTGAGATCCTGACATGTGTTTCTCATCTCTGAAGTCATCACAGACTTCTAATCCAGAGTGCACTGCAGGGGAGGGCTGCTGATTTAGGAAGGGCATGTATGCCCTCAGAGTTTTCCAGGGAAGGCTGTTTTCACAAAACAGAGGTAGGCTAAATGGGAAAGAGAGCTGTCTCAGAGACATCAGAAGTCCTAATGAAGGGGACTTCCTGGGAGGCAAGAAGTTTTCACGTGGAACTGAAGGAGGGATGAGGTACCGTGTCCAGGAATGGAATGCTTCACCTGCTTTTCCATAGGAGCTATAGGAGATGTAAACATCTACAAAGACTCCAGGAAATGCTTCATGAGGGAGGAAGGCAGTTTAACCATCTACCAGTCCCAGAGGGCACAAAGGCACCCAGTCGAGTAACGAATATCCCACCCTCTACTATCACCACTACCCTGGTAAGGTCTTAACCTCTAGCCAGCAGCTAGTAACTCAGGAGATGAGAGCAGAGACAGCCAGAATGAGTCCTACCCTTACTTCCAAAGGGAGTCACTAGCTAAAGGCTGTATTTAGGGAAGAGAAATAAATACTTAACGTTGAATGAGGTTTGAAGTGATAAATAGGTCACATGAGACATCTAAAATTTCTGAAGTGACCTGTACTTTGTCCCTTAAATACCACCACACTCTTAGCTTTTAGGTGGGCTGAAAATTCACTAGGAATTGCCCAAGTTTTTATGCAGGAGAGAGAATGGAAGACCATTCCCAAGTCAAATTTGAAAGGAATAGCGAAGACAAAAATAAAGTTACATCTTAATTATGAGTTCTATGTAATTACAAGTTAAATCCTTTTGTTTTATAAATTACTTATTTATTCAATGAGTATCTGCTGAGTGCCAATCACTATGATGGACAATGAATTACAACAGTGAAAAGTCCGAGAATAGGATTCCTGCAACAGAACTACAACAGAACTCTGTATTCCTGCACAAAGTTCACAAAGCAACGGAATAGAAGGGTGGCTTTATTGACATATTCTGTTTTCAAAACAGACTGATACAGAGATAGAAAGCACATGCTTTGGGGTAGTTCATAACCTGGATTGGAATTCCTATTGCTCCACAGATGAGCTGGAAAAAATTACCTAACTATTTTACACTTCAGTTCTCCTTGCCTGCAAAATGAACATAATATTGGGTCAGTCACAAAGCTTGTTTGGGTTTTTCCATAAGATGTTATAGGAAAAACCTGAATGGAATTTTTGGGCAACCTAATATAATCAACCTTTTAAGACTGCTAAGAGGATTTAACGAAAATATACATCAAGCACCTAGTATACTTTTCAACCTATAACATCTCAAAAAATACTAGCGGACATTACTGACAAGGTAGTCGTATAAGAAGTAATTCTTTAGAATCAGATAAAATAAATGGATATTGCCATTAAATACAGCATCATAAAAGTTAAAATGAAAGATTCACCAGAAAGTATTAATCCTTCCTAAATAATTTATGTCTTCCTACTCATCTTTCTTATACTTGGTAAAACTTCCCATTCCACTGTCTATAATACTTTTATTTCTTGAGCTTTAATTATATAAATAATCAGGACCATATAATCAAGGATTCAATCATCTCATTTCCTATGCTTTAATTGTCTTTTTGCACAAAGTCTTATCTTCCAAATTATACTGTAAGAGCTCACTGAAGACAGAGCAGGTAATAATATTCAGCTTAGTTGCTAGAATGTTTTAGATCTTCAACAAATATACAATGAAATTAAATAGAAAGGACATAAGCTTTAAGTTGTGTCAATGTGTAAAACTGCAGGCTATTCTGAGCTGCCACTGTAAGCACAAACACAAACACGGCAGGCTTCATAATCACTTTGTAAACTGGAAAAACACTCTCAGGGTCAAAGCAGAAATCTTTCTTTGCATCAAAGGTTCAAGTCACCTTTGATGAGAAATTTCTGGCCTTGAGGTGGGTTTCACATACCATGACAATGACAGGTAGGTATAGAACAAACTTTCTCAAACAATTCTTCAAGTTGAGTTTCAACATGGAATCTCATTGAGTCTGCCGATGGCATTTTGAAAGAATTTCATTAAATGTTGCTAACATGTCATAAGCTCTCTTAAATGGAAGGGTAATGGCTCATAACATTTGTAAGCTTTTTAATTTCATGGAATATGAGCAGCATAATCAGGACCTAATAAAGTCAATCAACTGTGCCAAGTGGGGCTACCTACCTTTGCTTTTGTTTCTATTTTCCTGTGGGCACACCCTGTGGATCAAGAGGCAAGAGCCCCAGTATCATTCTTTAAGGCTAACACTGGTATGTGATGTCCTGAACTTTCTCTGCTGAAACCATCACAGCAGCATTTGCATGCTTGAGATGAACAGACACCTCTTGGGAAATGGCTTTTGCTTCCGGGAAACATAGATTTCCCTTTCCATTTGCCTCAGCTCAGAAGGTGCAATTCTGGTAGGATTCAAAATCAGTCATCTGACCAATGTAACTGGAATTAATAAATGGAGAGGAATATAAAAACCTTATTTATATTTTCAGTGACACAGTGGTACCCAAACTGCTAATCCTTTAAGACCAGTCCCCAGGTTTCTTCTACAACAAAGCCTTTAATTACAATAGTGACCATTTATAGAGGCTAAACACCAGACACTGATCTAGGCACCCTGTACATGTTTTCTCATTTAATTCTCAAAACAACCCTATGACGCTATCTGGCTACCTCAGATTATATAGAGAGAAACTAAAGTTTGAGATATCAAGTAACATGGTCCAAGTCACAAATCTAGTGAGTAGTAAAGCCAAGCTTTCAACTCAGTTTTGGCCTGACTCTGAAGCATGGGTTCTTTTCTTCTTTGTTTCTTTGGCCACACCATGCAGCATGTGAGACATGGGACCTTATTTCCCTGGTCAGGGATTGAACCCATGCTCCCTGCATTGGGAGTATAGTCTTAATCATTGGACCACTGGGGAAGTTCCTGGGTACCTATGTTACCTACACAATCAACCTGATGCAAGCCTCTCCATGGGAATGCACATATCCAGAGAGGGGATTATCATACGTGTTGACAAGAGGGTATCAGGTAGGGTGATGATCCATGATAGCTGAAGGCTAGAGAGAAAAACAGGGAAAACTCACTCCACAGTTGAGGAAGAAAGCCCTCATCAAAGGTGGAAAAGCAGAACTGGGGGTAACAAACCAGCTTAGGACAAGGTCATAAGCAGAAAGCTGATTTAGAAGTGAGGAAGGCTGGGAACAGGTTGGAAAATGGAGGAGGGGGTGGGCGAGGGCAAGCAGTGTTACACTATGACTGAGAACATATACAAGTTAGGGTTCCACTGCTGTGTGCTGACGGCTGCACAGGTAGGGCAGCCAGCATCTGATGACTCAGTGGAGTTGGGTAGGACCAGATAAGCTCATCATATAAATCTTTACTGAAAACAAACAAACAAACAAACAAAAAAACCAGAAAGATGGGCATATAGATGGTGTCCAAATATAATGTTTTCATTTAATTATCAATTATACAAATGATCAGGAAAACATTCAGCTATTCCCTGGGCTATCATTAATTACTACTGGACGAAGAAAATACACAAATTAACAGTGTTACACTGGATGATATTTACACCCACCATGATACCTGAAGGTGATAGAAGAAAGTGTTCATCTTAGAAGAAAATTTTATCTAAGAACACACTGCATTTGAGTGTTACTGTATTTTTAACTATATTGCAAATATGTCAGTTTCGGTTGTTAAGAAATGAAAAAACAGTTCAAGGAATAAGAATGGTAGTGGGATCTTGTACATAATATATTTAAGGAACTTGTAAAAGAAGCTGAATTTAGAATGAAGAAGAGAGAATTCTTTCTTCAAAGGGGTTCCCAGAGGTAATTAAGCCTAGAGGCCCTAAGGCATACATTATACATAATGAGTTAACTTCTCTTTTATGAATCTAGGATGGTACTGGATATTTAGAGAATCGGAAGAATTAAGAAAATAGTCACTCATATTTTCCATGTTCTGTAGTTTCAGATAAGGAACTGGAGTTAACAAAGGCCAGGGCTTTGGAAATTTGGTATTCTGTAAGTTTTTATTACTTCCTATTACCTCCACTTTGGTGGGCTTAGAGTGAGAAACCAGCAACTTGTAGTCTGAGGTTCTGGACAAAGTCATATCTGCAGAACTTAAGATCTCTAGAACATCATGATAATGTTTGGGGTCAGACTTCATTAACACATGGATCTTCGATTATTTCCAAATACATACTATAATTATAACAGAAGGCAAGGCCAAAGAACAATAATGGTATAGCAGGAGATGGCACAGTTTAGGGTATCTGTGGTTGGAATGGGGAAAAATTGGCCTCTACAGGTAGCTGTGACTGCATGAAGGCTATGCAAAGAACAGAAGCTATCTGTAGGGGAGTGGGGGATGGTCAGAGAAGCAGCTATTGCCAAAAAAAAAAAAGATACTCTTTTCATGAAACTAGTAAGGGTCCTACATGTTTCTTTGGGTTACAGGGAAAGCAAGTTAGACAAACAGCATGGGCCAATGCTTATGTGTTGCCCTGAGATAATACAGTATTTCAGTTAAGAATGTGTGTTAGAGTCAACATGGTTTGGAATAGTAAATGCATGTTTTTCCTTAAGCCTTCTATTTAACTGCTCATCTCTAAAAGGAAGATCAAAATGATAGGTCCTTTTTAGTGATACTCTAAGGAATGAATGAGATAATTTTACATGAGAACTGTGCCTATTAGCTATTTACAACATGAGGGTTTAATCTCATTTTACTTGGATTCAAATTCAACAAATATTTCTGAGGAATTACTATGAGTGAGACTCTCTGGGAGGTGATTTTGAACCTATCAGTTCACTTAATCTCTATGACAACAGTTCCATCAAGATGATTTAAAGTGAAAGCGAAAGTGAAGTCACTCAGTGAAGTGTCCGACTCTTTGTGACCCCATGGACTGTAGCCTATCAGGCTCCTCTGTCCATGGGATTTTCCAGGCAATAGTACTGGAGTGGATTGCTATTTCCTTCTCCAGGGGATCTTCCCAACCCAGGGATTGAACCTGGGTCTCCCTCATTGTAGACAGACGCTTTACTGTCTGAGTTACAGACATTCAGTATTAGAACAGCCAAATCTGACAGGTACTTAGCAACATTAACGTTTCCTGATCATTCTCCACCTCCTGGTTAGGATGACTAGTCATTTGCTAGTCATCCCTGTAACAGAATGGTCCAGGCATCCGTGGAGTGTCTTGTCTTCCTCTCCTCAGCCTAGCCTCACTGGGTGTCCTGATCATTATATTTACTTTACAATGTTGTGCTCATAAGCCCATGCACACTGTACTTTATGGTGATATAAAGACTTTTCAAGGGTAATTTTAAAAACAAATGTGCTTTTGGTCATAAGGGCTACATTTAAAAGTCAAATTCATGTAACTTTATGATAAATGAACATTGCTGACTCCTGCAAGATCATAAGCCCTATGTCAAGCTGTGGCGGAAGGAACCCTAATATAAACAGTCCCTGCTTCTTCCACCCATTTAGAGTGGGCAACTGTCCCATACAATCCAAAACTTAGTTGGTATCGGCCATCTTTTTATACTAACTTTGCTGTAATGTAGCCACATTGTATTTTCTTTTCACTAAATTTCTTCCTGTCCTTCCTAATCAGAGGGCTGCTAAGATATGGTCAAAGAAACACTGTGATTTAGCAAATTCTCTGTGGCAGCCACAGAAAGCATGGGGGTAGATTCCACATCTCAGAAAATGCACACAGTAAGATCAGTTCAAAAAAAAAAAAAAAAACCTAAGACTGCTATAGGATAAATGAAGACACTTGGTTTGTTAACAACTAAAGTCAGAAACAAACATGGGGAATATATATCCATCCAATGATATGACTATTTATGCATTGATAACTTAAAAATAAAGCTAGTTCCATTTCTCATCTATCAGTGAGCTACTCCCTGAGGATAATTTGTCTTCCCATAAAAGTCTTCTCATATTTTTAATGTAACTACCTGAGCCTTGAGTCCTAAAACCAAGCTACACAGCTTGAGAGTAGACAACTGTAATTATCCTACCATCTGTACTTGTCTATGACTGTAGAGAGAGAACTTTTTATCTCTATGACTCTGATGTTACAAAATGGGAGCTGTGGCTTCCTAGTTGGTGAAATCTACCATACTGCATCAAGCAAAGAAAAAAAACAGGGCAGAGTGTTTGCCTTATCCTTCCAACATGGTGATTGTCATCACCATTTACCTCGCCCTCCTCATCTCCCTCCAGAATGCAACAAGTACATCTGCAAAATATTTATCAGTCTTAAAAGCTTCATCTACTTTGTGAACCATTTGGTATATCCCTGGAGGCAGGATCATTGCTGATAAAAACAGAAACATTCATGGATATGGAAAGTCCCACACTCATAATTTAGGCAACTGCCACTTAAAACATCACTGGTAATAATTTACAGAGCAATGCATCAAAAAACTACACTCAGCTACTGATGGAGATCACAAAATCAAAGAGTGAGTATTTGCTTATAATTTCACATGGCAAGGAAGTGTGTTTTCCGCCTCTGAAATTATATCTCCTGAAAAATTATCAGTGTTTTTTGATAATGAGCAAGTTTTCTTAAAATTAAGACTAATAGTGCAACACCCACAGCAATTACAAAGTGTTGGGTGCAACAAGAGATGAGTATGTTTTGATTGAAGCATTAAGAAAACAATTTAAGTGACTCTTTTGCTAAGCCTTTTGTCTAGTGAAGAACAAAATGTTTATGAATATATTAAAATGCCCTTCTTCCTTTTTAAAAATAAATTTTATTGGAATGCCCTTCTTGCCTGGATAATCCCATGGACAGAGGAACCTGGCAGGCTACAGTCCATGGGGTGGCAAAGAATCAGACATGACTGAGCAACCAATACTCTATTTTCAATTCTTCCTGAACGTTAACTTCTCGCTCCATTATTCTCCCCCAATATTCAACAAGTATTATTGGCTGTGAGATGCCGCCTAACTAAAATAGTACTTATTCCTACCATTAAGGGAACAAAAACCAAACCACAGTAGATTCTGGCATGTATTCTTCTGTCTTCAGTATTGTTTATGAAATAAGCAGGAAGCAGTCTCACGTCACATAGTCATTACACGTGACTGGGATGTCCCAGAAACCAAAAGAGTGAAAGGATGCTGATGTGCCACAGTGATGATGTAGAGAAGCTCAAAGTTTGAAGGGCTGAAAAGTGTTAAATTTCAGTTTCTTCACCTTTCCTGTAACACACAGCTCCATACCTGTGAGCTTCCATTAGCCAGGGTTGGCATGAATCAAGGCTTACAGCAGTGCGGAAGAGTCAAGTAGGGAAAGGTGGGCTTTTGGTACCCTTAGGACCACTTTTACATCTTTCATCTTGTCTGTCCTGCTCCCCAGGGTTTCCTACAACACAGCTGCTCACACCCTCTTCTACATAATACGATACTTAGCATGCAGCTGATAAAGAAAATTAATCCTTCTAAAGCTCCTATAAAAAGAGAAATTTGTCTTTATCTCCCCACCTGAGAAGTGTTAGAGAATCTCTGAGTCAGAAGGATCCTAATAAAGTAATTTATTCAAAAAAAAAAAAAAACCAAATAACAACAATTTGCTTTCTTTTCATAAGGCAGGCACTAGTTGGAAGCCAGGGAAACAGTGGTAAACAAAGCAAATAATAATACTACTAAATTTTAATAATCATAAATTTTCATATTGAAATTTTTAAAGTGCTTTATGCTCAAAACAATATTCTACAAACAGTGACATTTATGTAATAAATTTTATAAAATTATATAAATAAATTAACTCTTATGATCCCATAATATACTTATGAGGTAGTGCTGTTATTAGGCCCATTTTACAGATTAAGAAAGTAAAGCCCAGAGAAGGTCAAGCATTACACAGCTAGTAAATGGTGGAACCAAGTTTAAATCATGGGAAACTGTGTTTTAGAACCTTCTCTTATCCATCACTTAACAATTGCTTTTCTAAGCCCCTGTAATCATGGAGATGACGTGGTATTAAGAAGCAAATAGCCATTCAGTCATATAATATGCACCTATAATATAGAAATGGAAATTAATATACCTAAGTATATTAATACCTAAGTAATATATGATATGATGGCGGAGAATAACGTTACTAGTTAAGGGATATATTTTAGATAGGCTGTCCGAGAAGCTGTCCACCAGGAGGTGCCATTTGAGCAGAGGCCTGGATGGAACAGTCTAGGTTTTCATCCAGCCTGTGTTCTCAGACTGTGATACATGGACCTCCCTCCCAGCGCCTGGGCATCTTGCGGCAGATGACAGGGACACTGGGCGGACAAAGCCATGGGCAGCAGCGCCCCAGTCCTAATTCAGCCACAGGAGTTCAGCTTCCATCTGGTTCAGATTTAGGCTTTCAAGTAAAATCGACTTCAAAAAGATTCCATGGCTTTAAAAACAACATTGCAGAAAACCACTGAGCACATCCAACCCCTTTTATGACAGACACACTGAGAGGGAAGAGGAATGACTTGCTCCAGAGCTTGGTGCTAACCTCAGCAGGACAAGAAGAGCACCCAGCTTCCCCAACTTTGACTCTAACGTTCTTTCTGGAAACACCTAGCTGCCAGCTACAACTCTCCTCCCATCCAGGACACAGTATTTATATCTAGAGGGTAGAGACAAAAGGTTTTATCCAAGTGACTGTCTCTCTCTATTTGGAAACTTCATAGTCAAACTCCAGGCTTATCAAGAGGAATGCACAGATTCCTGCCTGTCTCCTGTATGTATTAAAGTATCTCCACCTCTGCCTCTTGTTCTATTTTATACTTTTCTAATCTTAACCAATTGCATCTTTTCTTACTCTGTCCCTGTACATAATTCTTACAAGTTACCTTAAATATTTTGTGGAAATGTATATTTCCATGAGGGGAAGGGTACTTTCAGTAGGGGACTGGAATGAATACAAATTTCCAAGTCTTTGAACAGAAGAGATTCTAATGGTGAACTCTGGGCACCACAGCAGACAAGAAAGAATTCTGGGGGCAGCCTGCTTTCCTAGTGGTCCGTAAACAATACAATTAGACATTCTCAATCTCATTTGAAGTTTGGACCTAGCTCTTCTATGAAAACTCTAGTTACAGCTGAGATCTGACCAAAGTCCTCAGTAACTCCTATTTCCAGCATGATCTTCATTCAAGAAAAGTACACACAGTCAATTTCTCCCAAATTAAAGAAAGAACAAAAACCCCATCAGCCCATTTTAATTCTCAGGCAACCAAAGCCTCTGAATAACTATCTGTTTCCCAGGATAAGCAAACAAACAGACCAAAGGATTAAGCATTGATCTATTCAAAGTTTGTGTGTCTGGTTAAAAAAGAAAAAAAGCAAGCAGCTGTTTCATGCCATTGTTCACAATAAACGATGACACATAAAAAGATAGATACATTTCAGGAATGGCAATCTGCTTCTTGGTGCAGATGGTTTTATAGATGACCCTTACAATTTTTAATAATCTCTATAGTTTACATATGAGCTAAGAAATGCAAAGATGCCTAATGCGCCCCTCTGACTTAATACAAATCACTTTTATTTACTTGGGCAATACTTCATGGTCCAGTTAACTTCTTAATTAAAGACAGCAAGATGCTCATGTTCCATGCAAGTGGCATGGAAAATACTGTTTTGTGTGCAGTATGTTCAGCTGGGAGTTGAAGCTGTTTTGAGTACTGAGGAAAAGACACCACGGCTTTCGTCTGGTTTGTAAACTAACCAGAGACATGGCTCCTCTTATTATAACTAACTTGTCAATGGAGCCTCTTTAGACAAAGCTTGTGCTTGTCTGTTATCCCATGTAACTTTATTCTGCCCCATGGAAAGTATGCCAAATCCAGATTTTCCGCTTTCTTCCCCTTGTCTGCTTCTTTCCCAGTCATACACAGTCATGGTTAAAGGAAGAAAGACAAACAGGTGTGTTCTAGGAAACCCAGGATGGAGAATGACCCTGGTGTGCCAGAACCTCAGCTTCCAGAGGCTCTGAGTCTGCTATCTCCTGTCACTGAGCTTATATACTATGTCAAAACCCATAGGAGCCAGACAACTAGAAGAAAATTGGGGCAAAAGAGACACACAGGAAGTAAGAAGCACTGAATCGCGAGTGACGACAAATTCGAAGAAGTCAACTTATTCTCAGTGCCATAAACCAGGGACTGTGCATCCTCAAGGGATTTTGGGGGCTCGTTATATAAACCAGCTAAGCAGCTCAGGTATGAAAGAAGTGGTGACGGATGGTGTCTGTGGCACAATGGAGAATAAATACGCTTCTAAAGGAGGCACTGTCTACAGAGCTCCAGTCCTTACGAATATTAAAGCACTCTGCCAGATCTTCTGCGTGGTTTTGTGTGTGTGAATTAAAAAAATATATATATTTTTAAAACGTTACATCTTCAGATATTTAAATATTAGAAACAAATTCACATTCAAAGGAAAGCACTGTGTGAAGCAAACAAACTGGGCTGGATTCAGTTTGTAAATTCTGTCATAAGCCTTCATATCAGTAGCTGACTTCATAGTTTATAAGGCGGCTCACTTAAATTACTTAGTTTCGCTCTCACCAATAACTTGATAAAGTAAAGAATATCATTTCAGTGGTTACATCAGCCTTCATTAACGTTGGTCTTGCTGCATTATCCCCTGTTGTTTCCAGTTTCCTTTTCTGAATGCTTTTGAATTCTCTTGGGAACTTAATGTGTGTTGCAGTTAAGTTATTCCCCCTGAGAGGGAAATGGCCATGTATAACTCAACCTATTGCACTAAAGACAGTGTCATGAGAAAATTAATTATCACATATGCTGTGTGTTGATGTGGAAGAAAATATTTCAATCCTGGATTTCAGTTCTCACTTTTGCTAGGCATAACTTGAGTAAATTCAGACTCCTTTTGTGAGCCTTAGGGCTCCATACATTAAATGAAGTGACTGGTTTAATTGAATTCTTAGATACTTTCTACTTTCAGCCTAGATATGCCTTGTTAATGCAGGCTGATAGAATAAGTCTCAATTCATATCATACTAAAATCAAAATGGGATTTTAAAAACTCAGCTTTCCATAAAACAAAAATGATTTGACCATTTGGTTCAGAGGAAGTTTAAACATCAGATGAGCTCACACCACACGATGATAATGCAGATGGTGACAATCACTGTCCTTGTCATCAAATCATTTTCACTTAAATATAAAAGTCCATGGTGAGGTTGAGCAGCTCAGAGTTTCAATGAGTGCCTAACAGCTTTGCAGCTTTCATAAACACTGACAAAATGGGATGCCCTCGAAATCCATTTTATATGTGGAATTCAGGCCTCTCAGGAAACAACATTCAGACTAGTGTTTATAAAACACTGAAATATGTGTGTGTTAATCTCTATATTATTATGGTTTGCCTTTTTTGTTTCATAAAATGAGTGGAGATGTCATTCCTGGATTAAAGAATATAAACATTTTAAGGTACTTAGCATATACCAAAATCTTTTTTTTTTTTTTTCCAGAAAGACTGCCAGTAATCTATGAGGGCAGGAGCCAGCAAAAATTTTTAAGCAGAAGCATGGGAAAAAAAAAGTGAGTTGAACATTGACAGAGTGTAACTCAGTGAAAGAAAAATTGAAGACTAAAAGCTATTGAGTGTGAAAAGAGTTTCCTTAGAGATTTTCACTGAATTTGTGATTAAGAAGACATGAAGAAGAGGATGAGAGACCATTTGGTTCAGAGGAAGTTTAAATGTCAGATGAGCTCACACCACACGATGATGATGCAGATAGTAACAATCATTGTCCCTGTCATTAAATCATCACTCACCATCATCAGCGTCATCATCGTCAGGGGATGGAGGTGAGAGCAGGAATGCCCATTCCAGAAAACTCACTTCATGTCTAGTTCTGTATGAAGCACTTAAAAAATATTACCTTATTTATTTATAACCACCAATGTTGTAGGTATTAGTATCACCTCAGTTGCACAGGTAAGAAAACAAGAATTTGTCAAGTTAAGAAACTGCTCAAAGATCACTCCCTGGTTAAACAGTAGCTCTGGTTGCCACCCAAGGCCAGTGATACAGCACGTGAGCTTGACAATGTGTTATACTGACTCTTGTTACAGGCAACTTCTAAGAATCCCATTTACACATGATTTCTTTATTCTACACACAGTTTTTGGTAGGTAGAACATCTTAAACTAGGTAAGTTTTTAATAGATAAGAAGTATGAAAAATATAGAAATATCCTTAAACTTTACACAATAATCTTCTACTTTATTCTGTTAAATCAATTTTTGTATCCCTCCTCCAACTTTTCTTTCTATTCTCTCCTCTCCAAACCATCCAAATTCAATACAGCAATGGGCTAGGACCCCTATACTTACCCCAAGTATAGTTTGAGGGGGAGTATGGAGATAACTCACTGTGCAACTTTCCCCTTGGTGTAGGTCTGAGACAGAGTATTCAATAAATGCTGGCTTCCCTTCTCTTGTCACTTCACATTAAATTTTGTAAAAACACTATCTAGTTCCACCATCATGGGAAGCAAGGGAAGATGCCTCTCTGAAAAAGCAAGGATCTGCTACTTTTATCCAGAATGATACTCTGTGATGAAAAGTCTACTTAGAATTCATGCATTCAATCTATCTACTAGCAGCTTGTGCCAAAAACCCATAGTTGTATTTTGTAATTATAAAGATGCCTACCACACTGAAATGGGATTTAAATATAGTCTTAATGGCATTAAATCCCTTAAGTTTATAAATTTCTGTGCTAATGTATTCAAATAGAATTATAAGGGACTGGGTGGTCTTTGGATGTGATGGTAGAATAGTTAATGTAGTGTGTCCTTTTCAGGCAATTTCCTGAGCTGCATGATACTTTACCACTTAGAAGCTATGCATCCATGTAGCTAAAGCTAGAGAAAGCCAGGTCTTTCATTGAATTCCCAGACAAGAGTTTTTATAGAGATGAACATTTTCTCATTAATTTATCTTCCTAAGTGATTGCTATAGTACTAATCAATTTGTAGTGACTTTTCCAAGGTTGCAACCTTCAATAATGAAATCAGATACTGTATTGAACATAGTGTGGCTTGCTTAACCAATTTCAGCTCCTCTCAGATCAATGAAACACAAAACCAAAATGAAGTCAAGAGTTGCTTCATTAGTTATCCTCACTTAGAAGAGCTGAGTAATCTTGTTCAACTGGACTCTGATCTCTTTTCAATGAGAAAAAACAGAAGGAGACACCCCACAAAAGAGAAACAGCCGTGATCTATGGCAAAGTGACAAGGCAGACTATTGTACAGAGCAGAATCTTCCAGAGGTGGCATGCATGCAATGGTCAGGTACATCAGAAAGCAACAACAGAGTACACTGAAGATGCCAGAGGAGAGAATGGAAAGCTCCTGCATGTGAGGTTCGTGTGAGCATTATGCGAGGCTATGATTCAGGAAGCATGGCAAATTCCACTGGTTACCCGCTCATCAGTCAGTCTCTCTACCTTCTTTGCTCCCTGAATCCCAGTTTAGTTCAGCTGGCAATAATTCCTGTGCTTGAGGTAAGGAGAGGCCTACAGACCAAATCCCTAGCTTATAATATTATTCTTTTGCCTCAGTGAGAAGTTTGGGTTTTATTCTAGGTGTAATGGGAAGTCAACAGAGAATCCCTTGCAAAGGGGTGAAGCGGCTTGATATTTGAAAAGGCTCCTCTGGCTACAGTTTGGATAATGAGGCTAAGAGTGAAAGGCAGCAGAGACAGAAGTGGTTACAACAATGAGAGCGGATGGGGGCTTGAACTAGGGGGGTGCCTGCAACGGAGAAAAGTAGATGGATCAGGGCACACCTTTCAGGTAGAGGCCAAGAGACTTTCTGATGGGTTTTATCATATATACACATTGTATGCCCTCTTTTCTTCATTTAGAACACATTAATTTTGTCCTTAAAAACATATAAGCTAAAAGCTTTGTGTGTGTGTGTGTGTGTGTGTGTGTGTGTGTGTGCATCAGTTGCTCAGTCATGTCTGACTCTTTGTGACCTCATGGACTGTAGCCTTCCAGGCTCCTTTGTCCATGGAATTCTCTAGGCAAGAATACTGGAGTGGGTTACCATTTTCTTCTCCAGGGGATCTTCCCAACCCAGGAATCAAACCCGGGTCCCCCACATTGCAAGCAGATTCTGTACTGTCTGAGCTTTTAGAAAGGAAAACCAATTTCTAAAAAATAATGGAAAAATAGTGAATTTTAACCCTTTAATTTTCTTTAAACAAGGACTTGAAAGCATTGGATTTAACTCACTGCTTTTTCAATATTAAAGTAAGTTTTTCCAAAACCATCATTACTTTTTGAGCTTCTAATTAAGTGTATCTTTGACTTGGGATCAGATGACTATTGATTTTCAGATAGCTTGGCTGACATATTTGCTAAAAGTCCAATTCCTACATATGGTCCTAGGAGATAAACCAGGTACCCTTTTACAGGTCTTCTAAGACATGTGTCTCAATTTCTTTATATGGCTCTAATTCTCCACCAGGGAAACTTATTTTGCAACATTTTTCTTAGCACATATCAGCTATTCTACCCATGATCTTAAAATCTGCTCTATTATACATGAGAAATCTAGCCAGATCACTGACACACTTGTAGAAATATAGCTAAATAGGTAAGAGGGGTTGACAAACTACAGCCTGCAGCCTCTTTTTCTGTGGCCCTTGAGATAAATTTTTTTTTTTGCAGTTTTAAAGAATTATAAAAAGGAAGAAAAAAAAGATAAAAATATTTACTACCTGGCCCTTTATAGAAAAAGGAACAAACCATTAGAGACAAAGGACTAATACAAATTAATGAGATAAACTAGTTTAATCTAGGTAAGATCATTAACCTATTGTATATTTAGTAAGTTAAATGGATGGTTTAACTAACCAACTTGCTAGATTGTATGTGATTATTTGCCTTGTCACGTCCTACTCTTTGTGACTACACGGACTGTATAGCCCACCAGCCTCCTCTGTCCATGGGATTCTCCAGGCTAGAATACTGGAGTAGGTAGCCATTCCCATCTCCTAGGGACTTCCAGACCCAGAGATTGAACCCAGGTCTCCTGCACTGCAGGCAAATTCTTTACCATCTTGAGCCACCAGGGAAGCCCACTTGCTAGATTAGGAAGAGTAAATATTAATCAAGAGCAATGAACACAATCATCATTTCTTAAATGATTGAAATTGACTGTTCAGTCCAATGTAGAATCCTATCCCAACCCTCGTTACAGTTTTATCCAATTATTCCTTCTAGGATATAGCTTCCACAGAAACAATGGATACATTTACAATATTTTTGGTACTTTAAGCCAGTATCGTATGGAGTCCCTGTTGAATTTCATAATCACTGACTGGGTGACTGAATTAATTTGGTCTTCTTGCTGATTTTAACATCATGGCTCCCTCCCTCTCACCAGACACAGAAGGAAGTAAAGTGAAGGTGAGGTGAAGTCGCTCAGTCGTGTCTGACTCTTTGCGACCTGGTGGAGTGTAACCTACTAGGCTTCTCCGTCCATGGGATTCTCCAGGCAAGAATACTGGAGTGGATTGCCATTTCCTTCTCCAGGGGATCTTCCCGACCCAGGGATCGAACCCGGGTCTCCCGCATTGGAGGCAGACGCTTTAACCTCTGAGCCACCAGGGGTCAGAAGGAAGTAAACTTGTTGGCAATTCGGTAGTTGCGTTCAGTCTATACAACTCAGTAGTTTAGATAGCACTCAGATAAAATCACCCACTGCCTCAACTTGCTGAATTTCATTAATCTATGCACACAACGCAAATGGTGCTTTGGAGAACTTCCACGTTATTTGCTCACAGGTGGATGAGAATCCATCCAAGGCAGAGCAAATACATTAATAACCCTTTTCAACACTTCACTACCCCACCAAAAAGCAAAAATGAAAGCTAAAGAACAAATAACATCAAAATATACTCAAAACAAATACTAATTTTGATAATATTGGCTAATAAAATCAAGGTGTCTAGGAATTACTTCATCAAGATTTAAATAAAATAAAATAAAAAGAATGAGAGAAAGAGCTTTGGTAGAAGGCCACGGTTAACAGAGAAGCTTTTGAATTGGATTTCCTAAGTTGAAATCCTTACTCTGCTGGTTCATAAGAAAGTGGCTTGGAACAACCTACTTCTCCAAGCCTTAATTCTTTAATCTGTAAAATGAAGACAACAATAAACATCATCCCATTGGACCAATCTGTGAATAATATTAGATAATGATAACCCATCAGAACAGCAAAGTACATGGGACAGAGCACATACTCTAGTGTGATCATTTAAAATACCATTTTTGAGCATAGCTGTTAATATATTAAATTGATTCTAATCAACCTTTGCCATATTTTCCACATTCTTCATAAAAAATCCTAGTTCTTTAAGACTATTTCTAAAGAGGGCTTTGAAATACTTGACAATTAATAGCAATAGAAAGACTTTCTTGGACTTGTAGAGCACTTTAATGCACTTCCACATTTTTTTCTTGTTTTCTTTGCAGCACAGTCTAGAAAGTTCACTAATAAAGGTTATCACTCTCTATTTGGCAGGGTTGGAAAGAGGCTCAGAGAGGTCATCTCATTTGTACTACAGAGGCAATTGCATTCAAAAGTTCCGATTCAAAGGCATCTTACTATGTACATTGCTACCCCTTTCCTCAACCTTTTATATTCAGTCACTGGCAAGATAATTTCCCCCCAGATTTAGATTCAAGAGAAACAATGATTCCTTCTTCCAACAGAAACTTACTGGTCGGGACTGAATTTCTTTGGCGTAGAGAGGTTGCAAGAATTCTGAGTCTCCTTCTAGCTTTAGACCTTTTTCTGTGATTCTCAAGTTTCCCATTCCATCCTAAAATAGAGGCACAGAGAGAAGATGGAAAATTTGATTAGTCCAAATTTCAAAAATACCTTAGGTTTTCAAAAATTGAAACAAAATTATTGCCTTTTTTTTAAGAACGTGGAATGAGAGGAGGTCAAAATGAAGACATAATATACTAGGAGGCATTGTTCAGTGTGATTATGCATATTACCCTCTTTGCTAACTTATTCTGAGAAAATCTATTTCAAACAATCTTGGAAAATTGAGTAAATTTTTCAAGCAAGCAGAAATCTAAGCAGCACAGATGAAAGGCATCCTTTTGACTAGGCAGTGGTGAAAGAATGGAGGCAGGAGATGAGTGTGGAAAGAAGAAAAAGATGATCTCCCAGGTTAAAGTAAAAGATCTGATTTCTGAAACTATGCAGAAATGACAAATTGCAGTCTGTTGGTCTAATCCATCCTTTGGACATGGTGTCTTTGGCTCACAAAATATTTAAGGAGTCAAATTATTTACTAACATATTTGTTAATACTTTATTATTGGCAGGCTGCTGTCTATGGGGTTGCACAGAGTCGGACACAACTGAAGCAACTTAGCAGCAGCAGCATGGAAATATTGAAATATAAAAGTAGAAAGGATAAATAGCAAACACCTATGTAGTTATCATTCATCTTCAACAATTATCAACTTATGGCTACTTTTCTCTATTATAGCTACTATATCCAACTCCTTTATTTAAATATAACCATAAGCCCATATAACACCATTACCACAGTGAAAAGATAAATAAAATTACTGCTAAATATTATCAAGTACCCAGGGTCAATGTTCAAGTCTCGTGAATATTCTTCTCTTTATATCTTTTTGTTTGAAATCAAGTTCCCTATTGCAATTGTTTGATACATAAAATACTAGATCATCTCCTTAAATTTCCTCAATTTCTGTCACACATCCACACAAAAAAACACACTTATTTGATAAACAAAATGACATTTTTTCCAATAGCATTTTTCCCAGTTTCGATTTTGCTGAACATTCTCATAATTTCATGTCATGTGTTCCTTTCTCTCCTGAATTTTCTGTAAGTCAAGAAGCTTGAGGAGATTCAGGGTCAGTTTTCTAGGAAAACGCATCCTAGAAAATGAAATGTATTAGCTTTCTTTTGTTAATCACAAATAACCACAAACTCAATGGTTTAAGACAGCACAAGTTTATTATCTGTATGTTAGAAGTCAGACCCAGGGCTCAAAGGGGAAAATCAAGGTGACAGCAGGGCTGCTACACTCTTTTAGAAGGCCTTAAGACAGAACCCATTTCTCGACATTTTCTCATTTCTCAAGGCTGCCCACATTCCTTGGCTTGTGGCCCCTTCCATCTGCAAGTCAGCAATGGTAGGTTGAATCTTTCTTACATTGAATCATTCCAACAGTGAATTATCTGTCTCTTTCTTTCATTGTTTTTTTTAATAACTTAGGTACAGATTTTATTCAGATTTCATAATTTTTAAAAGTTTTATTTTCTTTCTTAAAAAACTTTTAAAAGTTATTTCTAATTGAAGGATAACTGCTTTACAGTATTGCATTGGTTTGGACACTTTAAGTTCACGAAGCATACAAGGATAATCTATGTTAAGATCACCTGGTTAGCAACCATAATTCTATCATAACATTAATTCCCTTTTGCCATGTAATGCAACATATTGATGGATTCTGAGATTAGGACATTGATGTTTTTAGAAGGGAGGGCATTTTTCTGCCTACCACACGCTCTATCAGGAAGCAGTGAACATCTTTTGTAATGATGTCATAAGCCACTGGTGACTGAGAGGATCCATTATTTCAGAGATTTCAAACTGGTCATAAAATAATTATTTCTTAATTGATTTTCCGGGGTATAGCCTCAACAGAAATTATATATCATCAACTACATGTTTACCCTAAATTATATAAAAACTTGATGGATGCTTGATTTTTCCTCCTTTATTGATTAATATTCAAAATTTGAATTGGTTACCTAATATTCTCTAAAGATGACTAAAGGTTTTCTTTCAAAAAAATATCATTATGAACATTTTGATTTGCTTCATTCCAGTGCAGTTTTTATTTCTATTGAAGTTTACACTGTTCTCTTCTTGCTCAGTGGGGGTCTCTTCAAGTCCTTTAATTAAGACTCAGGCATCTTTAACCACCCTCTTGTTTCTGGCATGGTAAGATGTTTCAGGGTTATCTTACATAAGCCTTGCCCCAGGCTGGAACCAGCCATTTCTACTAAGAACCTGGGTTCATTTCAGTGGGAAATGGTATTTAGATACCATAACCTGAGAGCTTGTTTATGTGACTGGCTCTTGTTTATATGAACAGAGCTAGAAAATGAGCTGTGTATACGTTTTAAATGGAATATACCATGAGTTTTCATGAAATTTCAATTCAAACTTAGGCCTTGAAGGTTTTCATTTAACCTCATGGATCTTAAAGTGTTATTAACTAATTTCCATACCCAAAATCCCTGTTTTTAATAACATCAATATGACTGCTCATTTGATTTAACCCACAAGTCACAAAGAGCAGTTTCAGAAAAACCAATGCCACTATCATACTAACATTATGATTAATAAAAGTAACTAAAAATTTGCCTTTAAAAAATCTTGAGTATGTACAACTAGTAAACTATAGTCAAATGGCTGCATTTTAAAGACATTTAAAATAGTTCTATTCTGAATAGTTATGTCAGCAACCCCTTGTCAGTTAGGTTCAACTGTTTCATCCCTGCCCACCCACCTGCTGCTTTAATTTTTCATGAATGCTTTTTTAAAGTGTTGTTTTGTTATAGATTTGTGAACTATTTAGATGGCTGCTAAGTCACTTCAGTCAAGTTTAACTCTGTGCGACCCCATAGATGGTAGCCCAACAGGCTCCCCCATCCCTGGGACTCTCCAGGCAAGAACACTGGAGTGGGTTGCCATTTCCTTCTCCAATGCAGGAAAGTGAAAAGTGAAAGTGAAGTCACTCAGTCCTGTCCGACTCTTAGCAACCCCATGGACTGCAGCCTAGCAGGCTCCTCCACCCATGGGATTTTCCAGGTAAGAGTACTGGAGTGGGCTGCCATTGCCTTCTCCATTTAGATGGCACCAAAGTCAAATCTATAAACCAAGATACATTCAAAGAAGTCTAGCTTCTGTCGCAGTATATTTCTGTCACATTATATTTCTTTCTTCTGCAAGTAAAGGTGTGTGTTTGTATCTGTATCAGCTAGGGTTCTCCAGAGAAACAGAACTAATAATATGTCTGTGTAGGTATGCATGTACATATATCCACATGCATGCACACACATTCATTCACTCATTCATTTTAAGGATCTGACTTAGGAAGTTATGAAGACCGACAAATCTCCAGATCTGCAGACAGCAAGCTGGGGATTCAGATTAATTAAATAAACCCTACGTTATATATATATATGATTTAAAATATATATGACCATATAAAATACATTAAAAATTTATTCCTGCATTTTCCAAAAACCATTTAAAAAGTGCAAAATTCAAATGAAAACGTTGGGTTTTCAGCATCTCATGAAAACTGAAAGCCATGACAAGTCCGAGTCTGCGTCCTCACATAGCTGCCATTGGCTAGAGGTAAAGAGCAGCCTGAATCAAATGCTCTCTGGGTCACCACAATTTTCGCCCAACCTACATCACTAAGCTGTGTTTTCTCAGACTCCTAAAGCTTCTGGCTTAAGTCTCCCATATCTTCTCTCCAGCACTGCCATCTGCTCTGTGCCTCGATATACTTGGCATAGACGCTGTACGGGGTAGGGGGACTCTAAGCGACCAAGTGGAGAATGCACATTTTTTCCCCCAATTTTCTTTATAACAGCACTTCAGTCCATGGATGAGAACAGATCTTTCTTGGTCAATATTGTTCTTTCATGGATAGCAGGTCATCTGTATATTTCTATTGTTACTTGTGGGGACAGCTTTTCCAAAAGGGTCCTAGCCTGGGCATTTAAACCCAGTGTGAGGGGCAGTAGGCTGGAAGGCATGCCCATATCACACTAGCATCAGGGAGGATCCACAACAAAGGGAAAAAGCAAAAGCAAATATCCACACAGCCCTCCCCCCACCAAAAGGGTGTATGAGTTATTGTATTTGGGGTTATTATGATGATTTCCATTAACTGGAGAAGCAGACCTTTTCATAGAAATGTAACAGAGAAAGCAAACCTGATTCCAAGTTGGATCTACTCCCTTAGCTCTAACCCTTGAGCTCCCTGTTGCTTGTACTTAGTCATGCTGGTCTGCACTTTTGAAAAAGAATGTTGACTATAGACTGAAAACCATGGGATAGCTCATTCTCAAGGTGCTGGCCTTTAAAGGTATAACACTTTCCCATTCATATAAAGGTAAAAAGTTGCAGAACAGAAAATACCAACTATGTTGTTATAGGTGTATACTATCATTCCGACCAGACCCACATCAGTTTAGTTCAATTCAGTTGCTCAGTCATGTCCGACTCTTTGCGACCCCATGAATCACAGCATGCCAGGCCTCCCTGTCCATCACCAAATCCTGGAGTTCACTCAGACTCACGTCCATCGAGTCAGTGATGCCATCCAGCCATCTCATGCTCTGTCGTCCCCTTCTCCTCCTGCCCCCAATCCCTCCCAGCATCAGAGTCTTTTCCAATGAGTCAACTCTTTGCATGAGGTGGCCAAAGTACTGGAGTTTCTGCTTCAGCATCATTCCTTCCAAAGAAATCCCAGGGTTGATCTCCTTCAGAATGGACTGGTTGGATCTCCTTGCAGTCCAAGGGACTCTCAAGAGTCTTCTCCAACACCACAGTTCAAAAGCATCCACATGGACAGATGCAAAAACAACGGATTCCTGCAACAACAAGCCATTCCCCCCACTTTTAGTATAAAAGAAGCCTGCATTTTAACTTGTATAAGATGGTTCTTTGGGACCCTTGCATCTTTCCCTGGTAGCTCAGTTGGTAAAGAATCTGCCTGCAGTACAAGAGACCTGGGTTCAATCCCTGGGTTGGGAAGATTCCCTGGAGAAGGAAAGGGCAAACTACTCCTATGTCCTTGCCTGGAAAACCCCATGGACAGAGGAGCCTGATGGGCTGCAGTCCATGGGATCGCAAAGAGTCGGGCATGACTGAGCAACTAACACTTTCATTTGGGACCCTAGTCCACCACCTTCTCAGTATGAAGACTTTATGAATAAAGTCACTATTCCCTGCCTCAACACTCATCTCTGAATGTCTTGGCCTGTCTTATGGTGAGCAATATAAGCTTGGACTCTCTGTAACAGAAACGCATACTAAACCTGACATCTATAGATAGACTTTTGTGGTTAAGTTGTTCAGTCGTGTCTGACTTTGCGACCCCATGGACTGCAGCACACCAGGCTTCCGTGTCCTTCACTGTCTCCTGGAGTTTGCTCAAATTCATGTCCACTGAGGGGGCAATGCCGCCCAACCATCTCATTCTCTATCACCCCCTTCTCCTCCTGCCTTTAATATTTACTAAATTAGTTAATTTTTTTCTGATGTGTATTTATCAAAGCAAATGGAACTCCTAAATATGCTTAAATGAAAGATTATATTTGGGGTAATCAGCAAGTTAATTTCAAATAAATCGCCTTCCTCTCTTACAGTTCATTCATAAATACCCTATTAGTATTTATTGATGACTTACTATGTTCTGATTACTATATTCTGTGTTTTTTACACTTTAATTTCATTTTCTTTATCATTATTGAAATTACCATGTTACTTCTTGATTTTAACTATAAGAAAATAATCATATAGATGTGAAAACAATTGGCTACAAAGTTGTTCATCGCCATCCCATTTTATAAAATAAAAACATGAAAAATTAGAAAATAAAAGTTTCACGTTAAAAGGGTAAATATGCTGCAATGGGATATGATGTAGCTCTTATAGAGGAATATTTAAGAACACAGGCAAATATTCAAAGTCCATTATTAAGTGAAAAAAATTGATTAACAAATACATATGTATATTTCATACCATTTTTATAACTATATATACATATTTATATACATACATACATGCACTTAAGAGGAAAAATTCTAGAGAACATTTCCCAGGGTAAAAATTATACAAAAACATACATTTAAATGTTAAGGTTAGCCATTTTTGAATGCCTAAAATATGAGTATTCTTTATTTTCTTCCTTTTGCTTACCTGTATCATATAATTTTCTGTAACAACTTTTGTATTTTAAGAGGTTATAAAAAATTTTCATGCTTTATTTTAAAAATCAATCTTTATAAAAAAAATCTATACTATGTCATATATTTGATGCTAGTGGTAATGAACCCACCTGGCAATGCAGGAGACATAAGAGATGAGGGTTCACTGCCTGGGTTGGGAAGATCCCCTGGAGGAGGGCAAGGCAAACGACTCTAATATTCTTGCCTGGAGAATCCCATGGACAGAGGAGCCTGCTGGCCTATAGTCCACAGGGCCGCACAGAGTTGGACACGACTGAATCGACTTAACACACAAGCATCCTTACATTATCTAAAGTCATCTCCTCAACGGTCTTATGAGATAATCATTATTTTCCTTATTTTATACATGATAAAATTCACTGGTAAATAACTTATTCACTGGTAAGTGACTCAGGAAAAAAGGCTGAGCGCCGAAGAATTGATGCCTTTGCACTGTGGGGCAGGAGAAGACTCTTGAAAGTCCCTTGGACAGCAAGGAGATCAAACCAGTCCATCCAAAAGGAAATCAGTCCTGAATATTCACTGGAAGGACTGATGTTGAAGCTGAAACTCCAGTACTTTGGCCACCTGATGCAAAGAACTGACTCACTGGAAAAGACCCTGAATGCTGGGAAAGATTGAAGGCAGGAGAAGGGGACGACTGATGATGAGATGCTTGGATGACATCACTGACTCAAAATGGACATATGTTTGAGTAACTCCAGGAGATAGTGAAGAACTGGGAAGCCTGGCAAGCTTCAGTCCATGGGCTCACAGAGAGTTGGACACAACTGAGCAACAACTGCAACAACTTACTCACAGTCACATACCTAGTTAATGACAGAATCAGGAATTTAAACCCAAGACTACCAAATTCAGACTATATCCTTTTACTCATTATTCTAACCCAATCTAATGTATATTTAAAGTATCTTTCTTAATACCACTTTGATTTTCTCTTATTTGGTTGGTGTGCTCAGCAACTGTAGAGAGGGTCATCTCCAACTGCAAGACTAACACCATCCAGTTTTATGGTCAAATACCTTTATTCCACCTTTGGCACACGGCCAAAGATGATTAGTCAAGGAAATACAAGAAAGAGCAACATTTGAGAAAAGCTCATCTAATCCAGCAGTCAACTAACTCCTCTGTAATAGCAGTTTAACTTTTACTTAAATGCTTTTTTGGTAAGAAGTGTGCGTGCTCAGTCGCTCACTACCAGTTTGCCAAATGCTTCTTGTTTCTTCCTTTTACAGATTCTTCCCACACTTATGCCTCATCACTTCATTTTTCCACTTTCTGTCACAGTCCCTAGGTCTGCCCAAGATATGTGGTGGGAAAGCTCTTTCCAATAGTGTGAATTATTGTCGTTGTGCATGTGTGTGCTCAGTTGTGTCTGACTCTTTGCAACTCCATGGTCTGTGAACCACCAGACTCCTCTGTCCATGGAATTTTCCAGGCAAGAATACTGGAGTGGGTTGCCATTTCCTACTCCAGGGGTTCTTCCCGATCTAGGGACTAAATCCTGGTCTCTTGTGTCTCCTGAATTGACAGGTGGATTCTCTACCACTGCACCACCTGGGAAGCCCCTGAATCACTGTGATTAGCCTCTATTTGCAAACTATAATACAGACTAGAGTAGCCAACTAAATATGTTCTCACATTAGCATCTCCTTGATAGCTCTGGAACAATCAGACTGGATTAAATGCACACTGAAACAGCTTGAGAACAGCCTTATTTAAAGCTATTTTACTTTAACTGCACAAGAAGCTACGGGTATTATTAAGACAGGAGTTTTAGGTCAGTTTTGAATCAGAACTTCTTTTCCAGTAAGATGCAAAAGAAGCATTGGGAAGATTCACAGTCATTCCCAAAGTAATTAGAAATAGACTATTTTTTCCCCCCTCTCTTCAAATGGCAAAATGTCATTCTTTGAAGGAAGCATGAAAATTCTAGCAACCCACTAGCTGGCCTTGACTGAGCCAACACCATCCAGCCAATGGTCCTACATTTGACAAAGTACACTTGGGACAGAAGTGGGAACCCATGACCCACTGTCCCAGTGAGGGAATGGTCTCTGCTGACCTGTCAGTACAGTGTCCCCTGTGCCTACCCCCTGCCTAGCACACAAGAGTTTTCACAAACACATGAGCAAATCTCATTTTTCCAGGCCAACTTAGAGTGGCCCCTTGTAAGGTCTTCTGGAGGAGATAAGGCCTGGGGACGGGTACAGAGGTGGGTGGAATCTAGAGAGAATCTCCCTCTGGGCTGGACCAAAGATGATGGCATTTGTTCTTCATATTTTATCTGGGTCAGACTGTCCAGTTGATTGTTTCAAGTGGCCAGTTTTCCACAAGAGGAGTCGAGAATAAATGCAGAGATTTCAGAGTGGCAGGACAATAGACTGAAATATTAATTTGTTTCTTTCTTCATATCTCCCATGTCAGACCCCAGCCCCTTTCATCACCATTTCAGATAGGTTCACAGGTTTTATAATCATGTAGCTTAGAGATTTTGAGAGCAAAGAAGCAGAGGCGGCCTGAAAGCACTGGGGTTTCTTATCATTTGTAAAAGGTAACTCTCAATAAATGGACTGTGTCAGGCATGTTGGGCAGGGAGGCAAGTAGAAGATGAGATTTATTTCCACTGGAGATGGAGAAGGCATCTGTGATTTCCATGAATTCTAGAGACTACTGTCCTGCCAGCGTCCCTAGGGGAGTTAGGACCTCAGAGAGAAATGGCTGCAGGGCTCCAGCCTCTCCCAAATTCCCCCTTCCCTGGAATAGCAGAGAGATCCTTTTTCAAGACGCAAAGGGACCACAGTTCTCTCAGCCATTGCCAGTGAAAGGCAGTGACTAGTACCCTCCAGGGCAAAACATTGAGATGTCCAAACATCCCGAGTGCTGTGGGATGCCCTGTTGGCCCTTGTGGAATGAGGGATGAGACTCAGTATTACCTTCCTCTAAAGAAAGTATTATTTCTTGCTCCTCTCATTTTCTTGCTATATCAGCATCAAACAGGTTTTTAATTCCATCAGCACATTTTCAAGCTTGAAGTAATGCCAGGTCCTATTTTAGCAAGCAGGTCTCAAGATGAGCTCTTGTAACAGTTTTAATGGTAGGCATTGCTTGGTTTTGATCAGAGTGAAACAACTGTATCTGCACACAGATAGCTTAAGAAAGGCAAGCTTCAGGAGAGATGGGATTTTGTTGTGTTCTCTCAATTCCTACCACATTGCTTGACTCATAGGATGTGCTCAGCAAATACTTGTGAAGTATTATAATGTCATTTCAAATAAAGCTGTATTTTGAAAGGTGTACTGTGGGAACTGCAAAGATGTTAAAAGCTCAACCTGTCCCTTGAGCAGATTTCAAAATACAGCAAGAGTTCTCAACTAGGGTGGTATAGTACCGAATGGGTGAAAACTGGTGATTGGGTGAAGATGCAAGTCACACTCTTATGTATAAAGCACAAATATGCTTATATAAAGAGTACATACACAGTATATTAATATAATTAAAATTTCATGGTGAGGGGAGTGAGACAATTATGTGGGGGGGGGTTAGTCTAAAAATGCTCTCGGGGAGGGGGAGGCAATAATGAAAAGCAAAAACTTGAGAACTATTTCACCAGAATGTTATAGATTTCGAGATTGCTCCACCTTTCCTCCGTTTAATCCATAAGCAGTCTGGATTCACATACTGAACCATCCTTTCGGCCTGTAAAATGTCATCACATGGTAGCAGCACGTGTAAAGCAGAAACTCCTTAACGTAATAGTTAACACCTTCTTCATCTGGCACCAGCCACTTCTCCAGCCTCATCTCTTATCAGTTTCCCTTCACTCTGTCACAAAGCAGGCTAGCAATTCCTCCAAATTCTTTCCCTTTTTAGTTTTCACTAATGTCCCTCCCTTGGCCAACAAGGCTCTTCCTAACCCTTCTGCCTCTCTCTCCAGTCCTTTGGTTTCGGTCAGATGTCTTTTCTGGGTCTAGGGGCTCTTCTCTGATGTGCACACTTCGTGAGCACCTCCATCACAGCATTTACCCACAGGAGTACAATGATCCATTGACGTCTGTGTCCTTCAACTCGACTTCAGATTCCTTGAGACGAGGGGTAGTGTGTCACTCATTACTCCATCTTTCTGGCCCAATATATTGTCTATAACTAAGTATATGACTGCAAGAGCAATAAAAAGTAAGCTAAAGAGGGCTCAGAAAGGATGCATCAATGCAAATGAAAAACAATAACAAAGCTACCATTGCTATAAGCATTAGGCAAAGCACTTGACTGACATGTCCATTAATCCTCATTATAACTCTAGTGGGTAGGCAATGTTAGCCCATTTCATAGTTGAGAAGACTGATGTTCGGATGCCCTGATAGTCTAATTACGAAATTGAAGTCCTTCACTACCACACTCCATACTGCATGGTTAAGATCCAACTGTTTGCCCAGCCCTGTGTTAAATGCAAAGTGATGAGGACTGAAGATCGGGTCCCTCCATTCTAGTAGCTTCACGTTTAAAGGACAAAACACAAGGAACACACGTAACGGTGAGGGTGTGGAGATGCAGGGACTCATAGGCCACTGGTGGGAACACGATGTGGGGGCAGGCACTTACAAAAGGATTTGACTGTTCAAGAGTTAAACACACAGTTACCACGTGACCCAGAAACTCCACTCTTAGCCGTCTGCGCAAGATAAATGAAAACCTATGCTCACACAAAGACTTAAACATAAATGTCCCTTATAGTAAAGTTCTTAATAGTCAAAAAGGAGGAACAAGCCAGATGCTCACCAACTGATGAATATATAAAATATTTTATATCTACACAATGGAATACTATTTAGCAGTGCAAAAGGAACAAAATGATCCATGCCATAACACAGATAAATGTCAGAAACATTACGCTAAGTGAATGAAGCCAGACACACAAGATCAAGTATTGTATCAGTCTGCTTATATATAACATCCAGTGAGGAAAATTTATAAAGGCAGAAAGTAGATTAGCAGTAGTCGTAGATTAGGATTGAGGAGTGACTTTAAAAAACCCTAAGGGATTTTACTGAGATTACAGAAGTGCTCTAACTATGGAATGTGATGATAGTGGCCAAAACCAGTGAATTTCCCAAAAATCACACTTAAAGGGCTGAGTCTTATAGTGTGTAAATTTAACCTTAACAAGTTTTGTTTTTTTTTTTTTAAAGAGTAATAGACATGCACTGATATTCCAAGAAAAAAGAAACCCAGTTCAGGAGACATGACATGTGCTTTCAAATTCTCCAAATCAGTAAAGAGAACAGGTTCAGAGACGTGTGCTGGGGCAAGAGGTAGCAGGTTCAAGAGGAAACTGCCAAGAGACAACTCCAGTATTTGTTCTCAGCTGGTGTGCAGCAATAAAAGAAAGATGCTGGCAAGGGTTCTGTTCCCATCCAGGACTAAGCCTGGGGAAGGAGGAGCAGCGTGCGGGAAGACACAGCAATGGCACTAGACCCAGGAAGCATTTACTGATCAACCCAATTACATTGTGGGTAGTCTAGGAAGTTGCTATTGATCTTTTCCAGCGAGCATTAAATATTGGATCATAACTGGTGCTGAATGACAACACAATAGCAAAGACCAGATGACCCCTCAGTGTCTGGGTCACAGGTTCTGATCCTTTGTGTCAGTTGCTATATAATCTTGACTTTATTCATATGTTCCTTCTTTTACCATCTATGTCAACCTATAGTTTTTCTTCTCCTTATTACTTCCCAGTTATCACCAAAGCTAAGCCTCAAAGACTGGTTGGAATAGTGTGTGTGTGTGTATGTGTGTGTGTGTGAGAGAGAGAAGGGGGTATATAAGACACATACATCTGTCAAATTGCTTTGCTGCCTCACTGAATCAGAATTTTGGTTTCTCATTTATGCTTTATAACATCCCATCAAGTTGTTTTTAATGATTTATAGGTCCAAGGCCATGGTATTTGAAGCATTCTATATTTCCTGGATGCCAGTAGTAATATATAGATGGGCATCCTTTGCTCTATAATTTTCTTGGGGATGAGACAATTGGCCAAAGAGAGGGAATTCCTCTCCCATGCATACACACAGGGAATAAGCCTCATTCTCTTTATTTCTAAATGACTTTGTTCCTACTTGTTCTTTAGGGCATACCTCTCAGTGTCCTTGAGAGGTCTTCCATGATATTCCTCAATCTTTTAGAAACCATCTTATCTCAGTAATGGGAACACACAAACACATACGCACAGCATTATGGTATATTGGCTAAGAATATGAATTCTAGAATCAGGCCGCATAGTTACAGTGCTAGTCTGACCACTTAACTTGCTAGTACCTTTACATATCTCACTCTCCTTATATGAATACTTAGAAGATAATAAAGATTAAATCAGACAATTCCTGTGTATCAGTCAAAATACCATGGTAACAACAACAAATTCCCAGTGGCTCCAAATGATAAAGATTTCTTTCTTACCCAAGCTACATGTCCATGGAAGTTTAATGATAAAGCAACTAGGGCATAGAATGACAGAGCAACCACCACTTTGAACACCCTGCTGCTCTCTATATCTTTAGGCACATGTACATCTATATTTCCCAACCCACTTATGACAGGTTTGGCCATGAGATATGGCTTGTGAAATGTGTGTGTGCATGCTAAGTTGCTTCAGTCGTGTCTGACTTTTTGCGACCCCATGGACTGTAGCCCGCCAGGCTCCAGGCAAGAATACTGGAGTGGGTGGCCATTCCCTTCTCCAGAGGATCTTTCCAATCCAGGGAGTGAACTCACATCTCTTATGTCTCCTGCATTGGCAGCCGGGTTCTTTATCACTAGCGCCATGGGCATAAGTCAATTCATAGCAGATGCTGTAGCAGTCAGAGCATACTCTATCATGCTCACCTATTATTTTCTCTCTCTCTAGACTGCAAACTTCAAGCAGCAGGAATAGTACCTTAACTGTCTTTTTATCCTAATCATCTGTCATAAACCCTGACACAGAGTAGGTAGACAGTAAATTTTGACTGAATGGATGAGAAGTCTTCTGTCAGCTGCCAAGAACTGTAAGTTAGATCTCAAATGAAGTCAAGTCTGGTTGAAAAGTCAACATGTCCTGGTACCACTCACCCAGACCAGTACTGTGCTTGGTGACCATCTAGGAAAACAGAGTAACATGGGGATTATTGTGTACCTCAAGACATGGGTTAAAGATTATCTTTAAAGAACGTTTTCAAGGAAATGTAAGCACATTCCTAAGAATCATGAGAGGAGTACAGACAGCACCTGGGCTTAGCCTTGACCCTTCCACTAGCCCTCAGTGCAGACTTGGAAAGCCTAGCTGTTCTGCCTCTGTTTCCTCCATCTCATGATGGGAAGTTGGACGGTATGAACATTAAGGTCGTTTTCACTTTAAAAAGTCTTATTCTATGATGCACAGGAAGGAGATACTCTCTGGACAACAACAAATTACAGCTGTCACTAAGAACTGGTGCTGGCAACCCAGAGAGGCTGCAATTAGCATGTCCTGTGTGACTTGTGGTTTTGCCAAAGACATTCTTGCAAAAATTCTTACAAATCACTCCCAATGTACACCCAGATTTGGGGAGGATTTAGGCATAAAAACCAATGCCAACACATTGTTCTGAAACAGAAACTTGTAAGCAACCTTTAAAAAGAGACATCGGTGGAGAATTTATTGATTCTTTAACGGGAAGAAAACGAGAGATGGATAATAAAGTGTGAGTTGCTAAATCCCCTGTCCCAGGTGAAAAATGTGAGCTTATGAATCCTGAGCTATTGTTGATAAAGGAAGGGACTCATTTATCTTAAGGAGACACATAAAAGAAAATAAGTGAAATATGATTAGACTCATGCCACGTGTTTAGATTAAATTCCTACCATGGCTTTCCCTGCTGCTTGGTGAACATTCCCCACTAGTAAAGCCCGATTAAGACACTGGCCTGAGTGATAGTAAAAATGTATGCTGTGAAAATCCCTTTCAAAATAGATCCTTTCAGCAGGGTATGCACCCCAAGGGAGCTAGCTGTCCTGCCTTCCCTCTATTTTCATTAGGAAAACTTGTCAGTTGTACACGACAGTGTCTTTCATGAGACTTCAAGTTATAGCTTCAAAGAGGCCAGTCTTTTTGATACTTGTGAGAAAGGTTTCAAGGGATAAGTTCAGAAACAGGAAGGCTGGCACGTGCCCTTCTGACACTAGAGCTGTGTTACCTATTAATTTGGCCCTTCTGTTCAAGTTTTGATGTCCAAATTGGCCTTCCAAAGGATGTACTCCCAGTCTTCCAGATGTGTTACCAATTTCCACAATCACCCTTTGCCTTAAACTAATGAGAAGCAACAGTTGTCTGGGGGAGATGTCTAGGGCCGCTTCCCTTGTGGGAACTCCTAAGGCATAATAGTCCTCTCACATTTCATGCACATGTTCTCTAAAGAGTAGGATACCTGAATTTAGCACAGGGAATCACTAAATGCTCAGAGAACCCCATCTGCTCAGTCAACAAAGTCATGTACTTTTTTTATTCAGAGGATTACACAAGCAAGAGCTATGAAGTACTGTGAAGAGGACTAAGGCAGCATAAGAGGGTAGAAGGTGAGGAGGGAGGAGAATTTCAATTTTTGATAGGAGGTCCGAGAATTTGTCTGTGAGAAAACACCCAAATGAAGTGAGGGAGCCAGTCATAGGAAGATCCATGGATAGAGGGGATGAGCCTGGCGTGTTTGAGGAACTCTAAGAAAGCCATGACGACCAGAGTGGAGTCACATCTACCTCTGCATAAGATGGAGAGTAGAAGGAGCTGAATCCCAACAGGTTGTAAGTGACCAGATCTTGGAGAAGATGCTACTAAGGAGTCTGGAGTTTTATTCCTTACCTGACTGGTGACAAATGAATGTGTTAAGGAAGGGAATGCTGAGAACTGGTTTCTATTTTAACTTAGATAAATTCCAACAAGATTTTCATGAAAGGACTAGATACAAGTTTGATGAATTCACTACTTCAAGTTAATTTCAAAATTGTTTTCTAAAAAGAGAACTTGCTGATAATTGATTCTGCAATTTTCTTCAATTTTAATATTTTTTGGAATGTACTCCCCACTTCCTTTGCCTAGCCCGATTCAGAGACCACAGTGATCAAGACCATGAGGTTTGGAATCAGAATGATTCATTGTTGAGTTCAGGTCCCATGCTAGTCCTTGAACTTTCCCTGAACATTTTCTAGTAAAATGGGAAGCATGTTATCACTCCTTCAGGATTCTGTGTGTTTGTGTGTGTATGTGCTCATGCATACACATTTGATCTGCTTAAACGCAGTGCTTACGACACTACAAGTACTCAGCAACACCCTACATCAAACTATGCATCACTCCATCCCCTGGATCTCACATCCATCTCCTCTTTCCTTCCTTTTCCTGACTACCTTCTCTGATCTTCCATGGCAGCTACACTCTTTAACATAGAATTTCATTTACTTGATTCGATATGCATGGAGAGGCTTGGGTAAGAGAAAGAGAGAGAGAGTCAGTTACAGAGCTGCCAGTGTCAAGAGGATGGAGAATGAATGAGATAAGGGGCAGTTATGAAGAAGCTAAGGGAGTTTGCCACTAAATTTTTCTGATACAGTTACTAGTACAAAGTGAAATATTAGAGCTCACCCAGTATCTTAAAGTTAGTAAACCAAGAAGCAAGGAAAGGGGGAAGGACGTTTGAGGCTTTGCTAAAGTTGAGTTTGCCTTCCTATCTGGTCAAGATAGTTCTTTAGTAATTTCAACATAAAGAATTAAATCATCAAATATTAAGAGGCTGGAGCAGATTAATGGCATTCTGTTTACCTTTTATTCTCTTTTAAATAACCATGCCAGATATTACTTGTACCCCCATCCATCCCTTAAGAAGAGCAACTTGAATAAGTCTGAACAGTTCCTGAGATCCAGAATTGGGGTAATTCTCTGGGCAAAAAGAGCAGACAGAGGAGATTAAAAACTCATTGTGAACCCAATCATAAGCACTTTTTAAACCTTATTTGAGATGATAGCTGTGATGGTTAATTTTATGTGTCACCTTGACTGGGCTATGGGGTAACCAGATATTTGATATAACACTATTCCAGGTATGCCTGTGAGAGTGTTTTCAGATGAGATTAACATTGAATAGGTAGACCTACTAAAGCAGATTTCCTTCCCTAAAGTGGGGTGCACCCCCTCCAAGTAGCTGAAGGCCAGAATAGCACAAATGGGCTAATCATTTCTCTAGTAAGTCGGGATTTTCCCACATTTAAACTGAAATGTAAAGTAAAATAAAAAATAAATTAAAAAAATAAATAAAAATAAATTGAAATATATTTAAAAAAATAAAATAAAAATAATAAACAGTCAAAAAAAAAAAAAAAAACACTGAAATGTTGCTCTTAACTGGGGCCTACTGGCCTTCGGACAGGAACCACATTATTTGTTCTCCTCGGTTTCTAGCTTACCAACCGCAAATCTTGAGACTGTCCAGCCTCCAGAATCATATGAGCCAATTCCTTACTATCAGCTGCTTTATACTTACATATGCACACACATTCTATTGGTTCTGTTACGTAGGATAATCTTGGCTAATGCAGTAACAGAGAAGTCTATTCCCAAATTCAGTTTCTGAATTAAAGGAGACTTTCAAAAAGATTTATCCATATTACATAACTCTTCAGTCACCACACCCCCCTTAAAGATGTGACCAAATCACACTCTTGGAGAGACCTAAGACTTTCTCAGCCTCTGCTTGGGAACAATAATCACTGCTGTCATAGCCTGGTAATCCTTCTGTGTCCCATGAGAGGGAAGCCCTACTATAGGACAGTATTAAGAATTATCAAGCACCCAGGCAGACCTGCACTTGGTTCTCTCCCAGAAAATGATGCCAGGCTTAAGATTACAGTGTGATCATGAAAGAAGAAGCTATATCACAACTTGAAAGAGCTTATGGTAATCTTGACATTGATGGGAATGGGGCTGTCACAGGTACTGGGAAATTAATTCTTTAATACCATGTAAACTGGTTGGGTGACAGATGAGATGGTTGGATGGCATCACTGATTCAATGGACATGAGTTTGAGCAAACTCAGGGAGATAGTGAAGGACAGGGAAGCCTGATGCGCTGCAGTCCATGGGGTCGCAAAGAGTCGGACACGACTTAGCCGCTGAACAGCAGCAAACCAGTTGGGAATAGTTCAGAAAAGGTTTATAATTACTCTAGCCGGCTAGAAGGAGGGTGCTTCTTCATGTTCTGTTACTGTTCTACATGCTTGTAGAAGGATCTTGAGAGATTTGCCTTTATTTTATTGGTGGCTCTTTCTATGATTGTTGGGTATAAGGAAAACATAGAATGATTTATGCATTCCTGTATTCTCTACAGTCCAACTACGTAGGAGAGGTTAACAAGTAAGAGTACCTTTTCTTATACTCAAAACATGGCAGAAAGAGATGCATAAAATAGAAGTGGAAAGAATACAATATCTCTTAGGTCATGCTTAAAAGGTATAGCAGAGGAGACATCAAGTTAACTAGAAAGTGTTCATCTAAGGAGCTCTGGTTCTTCAGGAACAACAGATATATGCATTATGGTAATGCTTCTTGCACTTTTAAAACTTTTTGTATTAGGAACAATTTTTTTTTTTCAAAAAAGTTACTTGACAGACATTCCTCATTGGCTTTCCTTGCACTTTCAATTTTGACTCAAATCCTATTATTCACAAGATATGAATTGGCCAGTGGGAACATCTCCAACAACAATATTTCAGAATTAAAATCTAATTTAACCAAGATGACCCCTGGCAATCATCAAGCTCAGGTAAAAGGAACTCCTTCAACATAAATGGCCATGTGTTATTCATTCTGTCCAGAGCGTTTTAGGAAAAGTATCGAATCATTTCTTATCATCTAAGCTGCCTTTCTTGTCATATAATAACTTATAATGGACAAGCCTTAAAAAAAGTGTACTATACCACCATAACTAATATATGTGTGAGAATGACATCCAGTCTAGGAAACATAAAAAAATCATTTCAGAGTGGTTTAATAAGAGGGGAGGATGAATAGTTTAAAAAATGTGCAGCTTAATATGTAATCATACAATGAAGATGTTAGCTTAGGGAATAACTCAATACTTTCTTCCTTAACTTCAGGTTTTAAAATGCCCATTTTTATGGAGCAGGCAGTGACAACTTTAGTATCAAAAAGATTCATCCTCATATGTCGATTCTACTCTTTTTCACCTGTGTGACCTGGGGCAAATCACTTAATATTTTGCACCTCAGTTTGCTCAAAATCAACAAGCTACCACAGTATATAAGGCTGTGTTAAGTTATCTGGCATAAAAAGTGGCAAACTGTAGGTGTTTTACAATACTATTTCCCCTCTTTTAAAGTAGAAAGAGATTTGGCCTTAACATGGTCTTTCTTTTTAGAAAAAAAAAAATCCTTCTTTATGGATAGAGATTCTTGAGGCTAGGATTATTACAGATTTTCCCCATCTTTCATAATAATGTCATGTGCTTGAGAATGTGTTCTTTAGTGGATCCAGGCTAAAGCTCATGGAGTTATTTCCCTCAGGTTCTGGCCTGACATAATGGGACTCATCCGAGTTACTTTCTATATATTGGAAAAAACCTGGTTTATGGGATGTCAATTTCAGACTAGTGGAGTATTCACAAAGTTTCTTTCTGTTGCCACAGATTTCAGCTTTCAAACCCTAGGACATATCATCTCCATGGAGAAAGCCATTTAACTGGCTCCAGGTTACTTCCTCTCTCACCTGGATTTAGCTCCAAAGTCTGGGTTATGGTACCATGAGATTTACTCTAAGATCTGTCTCCAAGTGAGTAAGAATGTTAGTGAAGATGCCCAAAAGCTGGTTCTAATCTCCTGGATGATGTCAGCTTTGCAAACTTGAAACAGAAGAACACTGTAATGAGTAGCGGGGTTTTACTGAAATTCAATACCTAGAAATGTGCTCGCTGTTCTTTTTTTTTTTTTTTTAAGTAAGATCAAAACCAGACATATGAAACAAACTGCCTGGCCTGGTGTACTCTGAAAAGAGTACACCTCAGGTTAAATAGATAAGTGGTGTTGGACTCTTATTTTCAGGGTCACAGCAACATACATTACTCGCCAGATGGCAGGTACCAAGTACTGGACTTTATGGAGGCTTTTGATCTCAGGAGAGAAATTAAGAAATATGGAAGAAAAGGGGGGACCTTAACTTCCCTCCAGAATTGACTCCACATACAAATGAAACTGCAAGATTTCAGGACATCTCACTCCTTTCAGCTGTCAGTGGGCAAAGACAAAAGAAGGGAGGTAATGCGACCCACGGTTCTGAGTATCAGGAGTCAGTAGCATTTAAGATGGGCATACTGTGTCAACTGCAATTTGTATCAATTTTCTCTCCACAACCTCAGGGAGACCCTTTTCCCCTCACAGTCAGACATCTAAGATTTGTTGTCTTCTACAATGTCAGGAGGCTGATTCCTGTTAAATATCAAGCACGCATATAAGAAAAGTAAGAATTCTGTAAAACCCAAGTCCATGATCTCAGGGGCTTGCAGGCAAAGTCACTGCAGCCACAACACTGGTCTTCCTGCTTGTCCTCTGAACACATCAAACAGGTCCAGCCTCAAGACCTCTGTACTCGCTGGTCCTCCTGCCTGAAATGATCTCCCCCAAGCTCTCGACACAGCTGGCCTCTTCTCTTAATTCAACTCTTTCTCAAATGTGACAGCCTTCAAGAGGTCTCTCCTGACCACTACATGTAACAGAGCATCTATGCTTCATCTCTGCTGGTATACTGCTCAGTATCTGACATTCCACTTTTACTTGTGTATCACTGGTGGCACAAAGAGAGACAAAACACTTTGTTTATTGTTGAAACAATGTCTAACATATAATAAGAGCTCAATCAGTACTTTTTTTTTTTTTTAATAAATGTGGTATGTTTGATGAATCATTAAAGTCAAGTCTGGGCTTCCCTGGTGGCTCAGACAGTAAAGAATCTGCCTGCAATGTGGGAGACTCAGGTTTGATCCATGGGTCAGAAAGATCTTCTGGAGAAGGGAATGGCAACTCATTCTAGCATTCTTGCCTAGAGAATTCCATGGACGGAGGAGCTTGGTTGGCTACAGTCCATGGGGTCACCAAGAGTCGAACACAACTGAGTGACTAAGACTTTCACTTTCAAAGCCAAGGTACTGTGTACAAGCTGATTACAAACCCTGGGATCCCTCTCTCACCTTGCCTTTAAAAATGCGTTGTTGAAAACCATCAGGGAGTTCGGGCTTTCTGAGGATTGATTAGGTGTTCTGGACTCCTTGTACAGCGCCTCATAATAAACACTGATTTTTCTTTCACTACAAACCAGGGTCAGTAGATTGGCTTTATTGTGCATGGGTGAGCAAACCTAAGTTTTGGTTTGATAACATCTACATATAAAACTAAAGCATTTTAGAGCAAAAAAGAAATTTTGGAGGTGACGTAAATCAACTTGGCCATTTCAACAGAAAAATAAATGGGGGATAAGGCTCTGGGGTTTACCTGCCCACAGTCACACAAGTTGAAATGGCAGGGCTACAGCCATAGTTTCGTCTCCTGACTCCTCATCCAGTGCTTGTTCCACTTTAGCTTTCTGTTAGTCCTGAGTAATGCCCAAATCAGTCAGACCTTCTGAAAGTTACCAGCAAGGTCTAACTTCCTGTAGAACAGGACAACAGAAAATATCAAGCAATGAATTAAAACATGGACCTTACCTCACTCCAGAGTTGTGTTTGCAGAATCCTAAAAATTTAGGTCATCAGAAAGAACATCCCGGATAAAAAAATCTCAACATTCCTCCAAATATTTTGAATTTATTTTAGAGCCAGAAGGCCCTAGCAATCATTAAGTGCAATTTCGTAATTTTGCAGAGGATGACATTGATTTTAGAGAGGTTACTTTCCCAGTTTCACAGGAGTGGTCAAAATGAAGACCCCAAAATTTAATGAAATGATTTTTATACTACTCTATACAGGTGATCCCAACTGTCTGAAAAAATCGTTTTGAAAAAATTCCTTATTGTGGTAATCAAACAAAATAGATTTGCTAGCATAAAATGGTGCAAAGGAAGCCAAGCATTGAGTAAAAACACTCTAGAGGTGGTATCATTTACTCTATAGCAACTGAAAAATAATTCTAGTTTTCATCTGACAAATGAAATAAGTGTAGGTCAAATGCAATTCTCCAAACCAGTGTTTAATATGGGGCTCAAGGCACTGGGGGAACTTGCCTATGGCTTGAACTAGAGTAGATAACTTAATAAATTCTTGTTGGGTGGATAAATGGATAAGTGAATGAACAGAGTAAATAAAAGGCCTATGTTAGAAATATAAAAGGAAAACAGATGGGGCAAAGTGTAGAGCTCTGACTCACGAAGCTGAGAATTAAGACAAACACTGGGTGAGACAACAGGCCAGCACCCAAAGACCCCGAGCCAGGCAGCTGCAAGGGCACCTCTAAACCAGGGGTCATGTTGAACTGATGGCTCAAATAAGGAAATAAGATTCCTACATTGATAAAAATTTATATGGTGGGTGTGAAGGGGTTGGGGGAGAGGGAACAAACAAACAAAAACCTTGCTGGGGTAAGCCTAACCCTCCTTCTTAGGAAGTGAAGAGAATGAAAAAGTCACACTTTGGACCATATTTTCTGAAATCACCTTAACCAATCACTGGCTATAGAGTTACAGACAAGTAAAGTAATTCTGTCCCAAATTTCATGCTGTTTGAATATATGAACTGTACCAGGTAACCATCAAACTAAGACTGGAACAAATAGTATTCATGGGTAAATAATGTGGATGGGCCAGCAGGTCAGGCTAGGGCAGCTAGATGGCAATGATAAGAGTGAATATTTCAACTGACTGAGACAATCCTCCATCAAACTCTGGAGCCATCCACATCAAGTGTTAGTGCCTCAGTGGTATCTGATCCTGTGGTTCCAGAACTGTAGCCAGCCAGGCTCCTCTGTCCATGGAATTTTCCAGGTAAGAATACTGGAGCAGGTTGCCATTTCCTTCTCCAGGGGATCTTTCCGACCCAGGGATTGAAGCGGGGTCTCCTGCTTTGCATGTAGATGCTTTACCATCTGAACCACCAGGGGAAGCCCCACATCAAATGTGGGTACAAATGTTAAAAAAAAATTCAAACCCAAACTCCTGCCCCTTATACTCATCTTGCTGTCACTGAAGCTTGGAAAAATACTACTCAAGATAAAACATCTCCAGCTCAAGTTTTTAACAGAAATGCACTTATCCTTTTGTTCATGGCATCTGCATGAGGTTACCTCTTCCCCATCCAACCTCTTTTCATTGGAAATTGCCCTGCTATTCACCTTCACATCCCTTCTGCTAGCTCACAGGTTCGAATGCCAGTGCTCCTTCTGCCTTCTTGATCCCACTCTATACTACTCCTAGGATCATAGGAGGAGTAACAGCAGGCTTCCACGAAAAGTTCTTCCACTCACTATTGTATGGCCTTCAATGAATGGCTCTCAACCAGGGGTGATTCTGTTCCCCAAGCAGACATATAGCAATGCTGGGAAATATTTTTGATTGTCATGATTTTGGTGGAAGGGTGGTGGTGGTTAACAGCATCAAGTGGGCAGAGGCTGCATTGCTGCTAAACATGCCTAGAAAAACCTCCCACCATAGAAATTATTTGGTCCAAAGTGCTGAGATGGAGAAACTCTGCCCCAGACCATTCAAACACTGTAGATATCCATTTTCAAACAGACTAAAAGCATAATACTATCTTCTCTGTCTAACTCAGTATCATGTAGGGAAGACATCTTGATAAGTGTAAGCTTATGCATGTAAGTGTTTTAAAAAGTATTTTATAAATTTACTTTTGTTTTTAGCTCCTGATACCTCTTCAGATTATATAAAGAGGATTAAAAGTGCTTATAATCTTGCTCATTTACAATGTTATTTTCATACGTCACTTTAGAGAGGGTATTTATTCGAAAGAGAACAAAGAGTTTCTCTCACCAAAGCCTAATGAGCAAGCATTGCTGTTCCTATTTTTGAGATAAAATAATTGACGGAAGGAACATCTGCCACTTTCATTGTCGAAAAAAAGAAAAACATTGAGAGTTATAATATTCTGATCACTGATTCAGTAATCATTATTTGATGTTTATATGTGTAAACCTATAACAGTAACACAATGAAAAACTATTACCTATTTCTTACAATATACTAGACAATAAGCTAAATGTTCAGCATATACTGACTGCTTATAATGACCCCTGAGGCAAGTCCCATTATTATGCACACATGCATAAGTCTCAGAAACAAGTTATTTGCCCAAGGAATGATGGAATTTGCCCAAGTAAATAATGAGGCTGAAGTCTGAAATCAAGCTTGTCAAAGTCTAATGGCTGGACTCAAATACTATGCTGTACTATGCTTGACCCTGAATGCATGTTCTAGGGATTGGGAGTAGAAAAACAAAAGGGCTAATCAGACACAGGATGCCCTCATTATCTAGCAGTTTCCTAGAAGAGATGAGATCTGATCAGGAAGGGAGACAAGATTAAGCGTCAAATTTGGACCAATGACATTCCAGAATGGGATTCTAAAATTTAGAGCATAGGCATGTGCTTTCAGAGTACTGAAATCAGAATGAGGAGAAAATGAAGCAAAGCATATCACTTTATGGTCCTTATGCTGCTAAGTCGCTTCAGTCGTGTCCGACTCTGTGCTACTGCATAGGCAGCAGCCCACCAGGCTCCACCATCCCTGGGATTCTCCAGGCAAGAACACTGGAGTGGGTTGCCATTTCCTTCTCCAGTGCATGAAAGTGAAAAGTGAAAGTGAAGTCGCTCAGTTGTGTCCGACTCTTTGCAACCCCATGGACTGCAGCCTACCAGGCTCCTCCATCCATGGGACTTACCCGGCAAGAGTACTGGAGTAGGGTGCTGTTGCCTTCTCCAACGATGCTTGTAGTAATATATAAAATAATAAAGATTACCTAAGAAAATATTAGAACATTAATTTTTTAGAACACTTATTTAGGTATCTTTGAGCACATTATTCTTAATTACAAGAGAGAGTTTACATAGTGGAAGTGGCATGAGTTAAAATAAATTTGAAATAACCTTTCCTTATAGACAGGTCTAAGCCAATGGTGTCCAAGAGAAAAACAAATACAAGCTGGAATTTTTGAATAGCCATATTACAAAGTGAAAAGAAACTATTGTTTCATCATGTAATCAACTTTTTTTTTTCTTTTTAGGTGCTAAGACTTCAAAATCTGGTGTATATTTTATGTTTACAGAATATTTTGATGTAGACAAGCTAAATTTCAAATCCTCCATAACTTTACATGTGGCCCATGGCTCATATTTACCATATCAGACAGTGCAGATTGAAGCCTTTTTTATTTTTTGGCATTTCTGGAAACTTCCAATAAGAACCCAAATCACTGTGACCATTTGGGCTGCAGTGGCCTACTCAATCTCTTTCACCTCACAGTACTGGAATCTAAATCTCCATCCCCAGTATTGGGTCTTGGATCAGAGACTGATATTTCAGGCCCCACAGCAGTCAGTTTCCTCAGTTTAGCATCTTATTAAATCCTCCATAGTCAGATGGCCAGGCATGGGAGTAGGAAAGGAGGCAACTTCTTCTTCCAACCAGGGGCATGGGACCAGATGACTGGCTTTGTGGGTTGTGCTCATTCCTGAGTCACCAGCCTCTGTGACCCTAGCAGGTGGTATATGGGATAAGTCGGGATTAAAAAGGCAAGAGGAAGCATAAGGTCCCTTCACAGCCTTGCTAGTAGAGGAGAAGGTAATTAAAGAAAACTGATCATGGATCCCCCACCCTGGGTTCAGCATCTAGCTGTGCCTCTTCCCCAGATGCTTCTATGAAATACATCTATTCAGCAGTCTTTTTTAATAACTTGTCTTTGGAAGGGATCTGAAATTCAGTGTAGAAATATTTTCATTCTTCTTCAATAAATTCCCATGAGGGCAGGTACTATTATTATCTCCCTCTTTTGACAAATGTAGATGAGAGAACCCCAGAATCATGTAGATCAAGAGACATACAATAGCAGAAGTTTTAAAGTAGGTGCCTGTGAGATATTTTGGGCAAGCAGACGTAGTTTTTGGATACAGTTAGTGTTTTAAATCCCTGGGTCAAGAAGATCCCCTGGAGAAGGAAATAGCAACACATTCCCCTATTTTTGCCTGGAGGATCCGTCTCTCTCATCCCGCAGATGGTGAGGACTGATGAGCTACAGTCAATAGAGTTGCAGAGTCAGACACGACCAAAGTGACTTAGCACACACACAGTGTTTTAAATAAAATATAAAACAGAACAAACACTAAGCCATTTAGATTGTGGGTTTCTCTGGAAAAACCTTAATATTTAGCAAAAGAAAAGGCTCAAATTCCTACATGATTACAGTTGGTAAAGCTGAGTAGACATTTTCCTTTTCATGCAGTCAGAGGCTCCAGGTTCAAAGCATCATAGTCCTCTGACCTGTAACAGTCTCTCCCTATCTCTACTCATTGTTACTGGCCCTTCCTTGTATTTTTAAAATTAAAGCACTAGCTCAATGCATCAAACTTTAAGTGTTTACATTTTTTAAATGGAGGAAACGTGAGGTTACAGGAGTAAAGGCCTCACTGTGGAATTTCAAGTACTAATATTCTAGGTGAGAGGGAAATATTTTTGTTATTGATCTTACCTTAGCTTCACTACTGTATCTATTAATATTATTCTAATCTTCTCACCAACATTATGGAATCCTTTCTAAAATTGTGTTCAGTTCATCAAATGATAAAACCAATGCTGAGAGATTTAGACAGGTGTTGAAAACCACGCTCATATAACACTGTCAGCAGGTGGGTTGGGATTCACTCTCCAAGCTGTCTTTGTACTGCTTGATACTGTTCCTTTCACACAATTCTCAGTGAATATTGTGACCTTTTACATACATAGTGTTCTGTAGGTATGGCCTTTCAAGGCAGTAAAACCTGAGTGTTAATACCTAATGGGCCTTTTAAAACCTTGGAGAAAGTTCCTTAACCTTCTGAGATTTAGCTTACAGAATTTTCTGAAAAGCACAGCGATTTTCAGTCATGGAAATCTCAGGAAGAGTAAAGCACTTAGCATTATTCCTAGGAGAGAGTACAGTTTCAGAAAATGTTGATTTCATTCCCTCTCCCCTCCAATCTAGTTAACTAAATAAGTTAGTAGAGGTTATGGTAATGACTCATCTATAATATGTGGTAGAAGCCACGCAATTAGGGTAGAACTGACTCCTTCCTCAGCCGACTCAGACCCATCAAGGTCGTCTGATTCCCCTTGCAGTTATTGGCTCATATTGGACATGAGAAATAAGTTGATTCAGTCAGAGTGAAGCCCAGGGTTTTTAAGCAAAGTGAGCCAGGGCAGAGAAGCTCTTTTAAGTTATAAATATTTGCTATGCAAATATGATGCCTGGAGCAGCTGCTTTCATTTTGCTACCATGAGTGGAATCCATCTGAGGAGATGCCAACTAAAGAGAACCACAAACCTGAGGAGATCCCAGAAGAATAGAATAAAAATTTTAATCAAAGCCTTATTTTCTCTGGATTTTTCTATTACCTATCAGTCAAGTACACTCTCTCTAAACCATGCAGAGTGTTGTGCACAGTTGAAGGTACTCTTGTGGTACTTCCCTATTGACTGCCAAGAGTATTCATCACAGCAACCTGTCTTATTTCAGCCATCCCCAAGTAGGTGTGGAGAAGAAGTATCAGGTAAGATGGCTGGAGAACTGGTCTTTCCACCATCATCAAGACAGCAGCTGGTGGTGTCTGCTTTGGCTTAAAGTCACATACCTTCTTTTGGGTCAGAGTACATTACTACTTTGTGGAAAATGCTGGGAAAACCAGGAGTCAAATTCTGGCACTTAATTTCAGTCAGGGCCTCGCGAGTGGGTGGTTTCCATGGACTGTGCATTACACCTTCTCTAGAAGAACACAACTTGAGAAGCGAAGAGGAGGAGTGAAATCATGCCAAGACTTTCAGAAAAGCCAGGGTAACTGTTTCCTGGTGACTTTTATGTCTTGTCTATTCATATGCCATTGTGTTGGGACGAAAAGGGAGCTGTAGGGGTTCTTGGTGTTGTGAGCTCAAGTAAGATACTACATATCTGGATGTGAGCAAAAAGAGTGAATCCTCCAAAGGTCTTAGTGCTTTCAAGTCAAAGGCAGTGGTCCCCAAATCAAATGTCCAGAGGTGGGCAAATGACTTTGATGAATGAAATGGACACCAGGTGGAGGCCTGGAGAGAGGGCAGACCCTGACAGGGACATACCTGCTCAGCTCTAATTAAACAGTTTTTAAAAATAATTTGTATATTTAAAAGAAAATGTAACATTCTACTAATTAAAATTTTTTATATCTCTCTCTCCATAATGAGAAGATCAAATAAAATACTTGGATGAAGGGCTTTAGTTCTCAGGTCAAAAACAACTGAGGAGCCATCTGGATTACCAGAAAAGATTAAGAGGCAACAGCTCTTGGCTCTCAAGGCTGCAAGAGGAGAGTGACTGAGCAAGATGGAGAAGGTGCTGAAGACTTGTGTTTCTGTGGATGGCTTGAACACAGATGCCTCAGGGTACACATTTTCACTGGGGTGGCTGCAGAGATCCCTGTCAGGATTAAAGTAGTTTTGGGAGCTTCCACAAACTTTCTGTGACTGAGAGTAGCAGTGAGGTAGCATAGCTTCCCACAGAGCTACCTGATCTCATATTGACCCTCCTCGCATGAGGACGGTTGACCACCCTTAGGGTCTGTGGATGAAGCCACCTCCTGGCTTGAGGGAGGGAGCCCACTCAAATTCCTGCTCATCAATCTCAGTGAGGGTCCAATCAGAAATTAGAGAAAGATGAATAACAAGAATAAATTTGACAAGCTTTGGAAGTCATAGATGTTACCACAGAAATAGTTATTTCCACTTGATGGTTGAGGTAAGCATTAGAATTGTTATTCAATACTCCAAGTTCACAGAGCTAGCTAAAGGCAACATTTAGACTCAAATCCTAGACTCAAGCCCCCATGATCCATGCTGCCGCTCCCAGTATTTCCTGTAGTTCCACGTTTTTTTCCTATTCTTTATTATCTTGTGCACTCCCTAGATAGTGGTGGCAGTTTGATCTAGAGATACCAAGAGCATTTGATTAAAATACTATGTTTTTCTTTACTCTCTGTTAACTGTCTACAGATGATTATTACAGAGAACAGTCTTTGAGAAATATTGCATTATGCAGCTAATGAAAATAAGTGATTTGAAGGTAAATTTACACTTCACATTTTACCTCCATTACTATTAGTGCTGTTCATGAAAAGAAAATTTAGATGAAGTGTCTATGGCCCTAACTTCATATTTTTTGGCTGCTCTTAAATATTTTTAAACTGCATGCTGTGAGAGTCTGAGTCCAGTTATTATGTAATCAGAACCACTTTCCCAAAAAAGCTTTTTCAAATTGTGAAATACCATATACTGTAAAATATGTACTCAGATTCCTGAAAAGTTGCTTAATCTTTGGAGGCGTCTAAATGATGACACCAAGAGGCCAATGCCGTGGAAAGAAGAAATTATTTCTTTTATTTCCTGAGGGAAGGGGGCCCACCATATCACACAGGGCCACATAAGGAAGTACCAGATTTGGTCAAGGAGAAGCAGGAATGAGGGGAGAGCCTAGGTCAGAGACTTTATTGGGTTTTCCCTAGGAAAGACAAGGCAAGGCAGAGTAAACAGACTAGGATTGGCTGTTTGCAAAATTTCAGTGGGCTCTGGATTTAGGGGGTGTGGTCTCTGTTTGTCTGACACCTCACTCTGGGATGCTTTCCAGCAGGGGACATACTGAATTGGTGGGTGAAAGTCAGTAAAGGAGGTGGTAGGGACTATAGATTTGGGACTGCACGTGAAAGGTATGCTCCTAGGCAAGCGTTACCACTGTAAATTACAGCTGATCCTTGAGGAGCATGAATCTGAACTGTCACTGCACATGTTGACTTATACATGGCTCTTTTTTCAATAAGTACACACAATAGTACTACATGATTCACACTTGTTGAATCTGCAGATGCAGAGCCATAGGGAGGGGGTGCCGACTAAGGTTATATGCAGATGTTCAACTGGAGAGGGGTTGGCACCCTTAGCCTCTGTGTTGTTCAATGGTCTATAAATAGCCCTGGGAGGAACAGTCTTTTCCTGTGTCTGCAAGGCCCCTAAATGTCAGACCATCAAGAACAGAAAAACAAAAAAAAGAACTATAGTTACTATATAATTAGTTCTGTGATAAATGGATGCCAAAGAGACAAATATAAAAATCTAAACACACACATATGTAGACACCATGGCTGTCAGCCAGGAAGAGGCAGTTGTCAGTATCAAGGCAAGAGTTAGTGAGAGATCCCTACAAAGTCCTCCTGAAATAAAGTCCCCATAACAAAAGTCAAGTTCAGAGAACACTTGCACCAACGCTAGCACTGGTCAAGGAAGACCCTTCTCCGTCTTTTCCTCTTCTCCCTTGAATTACTGAAATGGGATTGTTTTTGTGACTTGATTTGTCCAGATGACTCTATCTGACTGACCAGCAAAGGCAGACAGGCTGTCTTACATTCATCCAAGGTCAGAGGAAACACTGGGTGTATCAAGGGTTCTAAAGGGTTACACTGCATTTGGGAGATAACCTTGCTGTTCAATAGCATCTTAAAAGTCTCACTTGCTTTGTTCAATGTACTCTTCCACCACAGTATAACACAAAAACATATACATATCTAAACAAATGCTATATTCTGTTGGTTCCATTCTACTCAATGGGGTTTAACAACACTGAAGTCTGAAGTATTCCTTAGAAGTAAAAACAGAATATAGAAAGAATTGAGTCTAACATGCTTTTTTCAAACTACTTCTCAGTTCATTTAGTACTGACAATGGTATGGGTTTCCTTTTTCTTTTCTTTTCTTAAGTTCACTGAATTAACACTCAGTGTCTAAAATTGCTGCTGCTTGCAGTTCAAGGATATTGGAAGTTCCAACAAACCTTCTCGTAGTCCCATAAAATATCTTTCTCTAAAACAGAAACCCCTGCTGAGATCACAGTACTAAGATCTATTTTGGGACAAAGCTGTTACTTAGATCAGCGATACCAGCTGGCTGGATGTATACATTTAAACAAAAGGATTTACTTTACCTATCAGACAGTACTTGATGAGGATTCCCAGAGTCATCGTTATAGGAGGCTGCCAAAATGGGTTCCTCCCTCGGATGACAATTTTCCTCTATAGCAATGCTGCTGAAGAAGTCAGGGGATTTACTACTCACCGTGCTCCAATTCCCCCGTGTGCAACATTTAACCACAGAGACATTACTCTATGCCCTATTTTCTTGAGGGCATTTTTCCTTTCTCCTGTTTCAGATATAATTCTTCTACACCCTGATCTCAAAATGAACTGCAATTGCCTCTCTTTAAAAGTTTTAAACTTTAAGTTTCCTTACGGCCATATTTGTATATAATGAGTACACCAGAATTTAGTTTTTCTGGATGTTAGGGGTAAAGATAATGATGACTGAACTGCTCATCTCTTCTAATCCCTCCCTTTCTCAGCTCTTCGGTCATGTTCATTCTGCTTCTACTTCAGCTGCTCCCACCTGCACATAGAGTTCATTTCTGGAAATGCTTTCTTTTCATTATTGTATGGATTTTATGAATGTTTCAAAGATTAACTCAAAGCCATTTTTATGGTGTTAAAATGCAAACCACAGAAATGTAATTGGAAGATGTCAACAGATAGGCAGACATGTAACTGGAAGGTGCAAATTCTATGTTGTCTTCCTAAACCCCAAGTTCAAGAACCAGCACACAGGGGGCTACTTGGAAGTGATCCAGTTCTTGCTGTGGTTTGCTGATAAATCACATGGAGATCCGGGCCACCCAAGCCTGCTCTGGCATTAGCAATGAGGAAGAGGACACAGCTGACTGCTGCCTTCAGGCAGGGCCAATCACAGTGAAGTAGATGACTGCCTCTCTGATTTCTCACTCTGCAGTCCTGGGGATCTTCACCTTCAAGCCCCAGTGCACCCCTTTCCAAGAAATGTGCTACCCCTTCTGTACATCTTTTTTTGTCTTCTCTCTGCCTTTCTCAGGTCTGGCCACTTCCTTCCCCCAAGTGCTTTATTGCTCTTCTTTCTGTGCCCTCACCCAAAACTTCCAGGATTCAAACAGGCCTCCTCATAACTGCCACACACTGAGTTGATTGTTTGAAGCTGCAGAAGAAATATACATTCCTGCAGAGCTTTCCAGGAGTTGTGTGCAGCTCGGGTATTTTGAGGAGTGTTTGCTTTGTTACAGCAGACTTTGCTAAAAGTGTCGGCTTGGGGTAGGGAGTGGAAGAAAATAGAAGTCATAGAGTATGTTGTCTCCTCCTATCTTTTGGATGGATTGAAGTCCTTTTGGAGAAATGGGAAAGAGGATTATCACCTTATGGTGATAGAACTAGTCAGAACAGATTTCTAAATAAGACATGGGCTGCTTTGTGGCCCACAAGAAACGAAAAGGTACAGAGCAGCAAAGGGCTATTTTTCCTCTTCCAAGTGGATCCCAAGTGTGCTCTGACCTCCTCTAATATCACCAGCCTTGGGAGAACCCAAACACTCAACCATCATCATGAGCTTTGGCATGCTGAAGACAGGCCATGACACAGGAGGCCCACTTCCAAATAGGGCTGTGGGCAGGAGTAGTCAGTTCAGGCAAGAAGAAACAGAACTGAGGGGGTCAGCAGGTGAAAGGCTGATTTGTGGGGACAAGGGAGGGTCCCCTTTGTGGACGGTTGAAAGAACAGATAGAATTACTTTGAAAAGAAGGTAGCTGGTGGTAATGAAGGCAGGGAGAACCTGTGTCCAACGTATACTGGCATAAAAAAGAAGAGGTGGGCTTGCTGTATTGTCAGAGGCAGGTGGAGCCTGCCATATTTTGCAAGTTAGTGGTGCAGGAAATTAATACGATTAGTGATCATTTTTACAGCACTTAACTGCATACCAGTCACTTCACTATAATCTTTCTCTACACTCATTAGTTCGTTTCATCTTTAAAATGACTCTATAGTATCAGCACTATTATCATCAGTATTTTGTAAGGCTTGAAGTGGTTTAGTATTGATAAATCTCCAAAGTCACATGGTTAGGAAGTACTGAACCCTTGAGACCTAGTGTGTGCATATCGAGTTAATGTTACCCTAACACATTGAAAACGAGGCCAAACAGACTCGGGGCACACACTGAGCACCATTCCTTCCTTATAGCCTGAGTTACAAGGTTCCCTTTCTACCTGTTACCCCAATTATCCTTTTAAAAATCTCAAATTAGAGAGGGCACATCTCTAAACTAGTTTCTACTTCAATCAGGACCCAAATTAAATCTGCTTTCCTTCAAGCCCAGCTGGCTGCTCTTTCTGTGACCAGCTGGAGCAGCTCCTGCCTCACCAGAGAGCTGTTGGCGGGCTGGGGTGGCCCATGTTTAGGACTCCCTGGCCGGCTGCTGGCAGATGCTGTGTTGAAGAAATGACACGTGCTGCCACAGCAGTGCTAAGGAGTCCATCCCAGCTGCCTGTAGCAGGAGAGGAGAGTCTGCAGCCAGGCCTCGGATTTAGAGCCAGGGTGGGCAAGAAGCACATGGCCCAGCAGCCCCCAGCGTGGTTGAGGGAGATCCTAACACACGGTGTTTGCACAAGGCTGAACCATGTCCAGGAAGACTTATCTGGGACCACTGAACTCCACAGCAACTAGCCCACAGTTCTTCCACCTTGTACTACAGACATGTGAGGCCTGACAGTTCTTGGTGGCAGGGAATCTGCTGTGCTGTGTGCTCTGTACAGTGCCTGGCAGCATCCCCGGCCTCAACCCTCTAAATAGCAGCCATATACCACTCTCTGATCACTACCCTAATAGTGATGATCGAAAATATCTTTGGGCATGGCCAAATGCCCCTTGGGGGATAAAATCACCCCTATTTGAGAAACAATGTCCTTTCTGATCTTGACAAAGTCATTGCATGACAAGGAGAACTGAGTTAGATAAGGAGTCAGGAGATGTGAGTTCTAGCCTCCACGCAGCTCTTGCTAACTAAACAGCTGTGGGAAAGTCCCTGTTGCTCTCTGGACTTCAGTTCCCACATCTGGACAATGAAAGAGCTGGGGAAAATGATCTTTTAATTTAGGATCATTCCTAGAATTTGTCTGAAGCTTTTAATACTGTTTCCCTCTAGAAAAAAAAAATCTAGCCACAGTTGAAAACTGGTGTTAGAGGGATTCAAACTCATCTAGTTTATTTACTAGTTTATTTCTTGGCACACAGCACTCAAAACCTCATGGATATGACAGAAATAATTCAATTTATAGAGGTAAGCATTTCTTAAAAGGTGGTCAGTGGACCATCATCTGAAATGCTACTTAAAAAAACACAGATTCTTCAGCTCAAAGCCAAATCTACTGAATATCTGCAAGATGAGACCTGGAAATCTGCATTTTAATAAATTCCCTGGGTAATTCTTGTGCATATTAAAATTTGAGAGCCACTGATTAGATGATGCTCCCGACGAATTTACCATCTATTTGAACAGAAAAGAGTTGCAAAAAAAAAAAAAAAATCTTTAAGTAAAGGTGCTAAGTGCTGCAAAGATGCTAAAAGGGGTTGGGGGAAGGAAATGGCTGAAACATTCACTCAAACCTTCAGTGAGATCTTAGTTGGGACTTCCTAGTTGAAATTACCAATTTAGGCACTAGGTAAATGAAATACATGGTATTAGATGACCTTATTTGAATTTTACCAGCCATTTTCTTTTTGTTTTTCATTTTAAGAACATTTATATACAGTGAAATTCAGAGGTTATAAGTTTGCAATTTAACACATCTTGACAAACACAGAGACTCATGAAACCACCATCTCAATGAATACTCTCACTCCCAAAGTCCCCTAGTTTCCCTTTCAGTCAGTTCCTAAATCCTACAGAGAACAGTTCTAATTCCTAGCACATAGTTCAGTTTTGCCTGCTCCAGAAATTTTTATAAATGGAGTCATACAGTATATACTGTTTTGTGTTTAGTTTCATCTACTTAACATAATATTGCTTGAGATTCATCTGTATTGTTGTGTGTATCAGTAGTTCGGTATTTTTTAATTGGTAAATATATATATGGCTTCCCTGGTAGCTCAAATGGTAAAGAATCTGACTGTAATGTAGAAGACCAGGGTTTAATCCCTGGGTAAGCAAGATCCCCTGGAGAAGGGAATGGCGTCCCATACCAGTATTCTTGCCTGGAGAATTCCATGGACAGAGGAGCCACGCAAGCTACAGTCTATGGGGTTGAATGAGTCAGGCATGAATGAGTGACTAACACACACACACACACACACACACACCACAATTTATCCATTCTTATGTTTATACTTAGCTATTTCCATTTTTTAGTTATGAAAAAGCTGTTATAAATATTCTTTTGAAAGTCCTCTGTGGAAATATATTTTAATTTCTCTTAGCTACTTAGAAACAGAATCTTCTGCATCATAAAGTGGATATATGTTTAACTTTACAGGAAAATATAAAATAATTCTGCTATGTGGTTGTAATGTTTACAGGCTCAGCATCATATGAAAGTTTCAGTTACACCATATCCTTAACATATGGTGTAGTTGATCTTTTAATCAGCTGGCATGTGTGGAATACTATCTCAATGGTGTTTTAACTTGGATATCCCTAGTGACTAATGAGCAGAGAAGGCAATGGCACCCCACTCCAGTACTTTTGCCTGGAAAATCCCATGGGCAGAGGAGCCTGGTAGGCTGCAGTCCATGGGGTCGCTAGGAGTCCGACACGACTGAGCGACTTCACTTTCATTTTTCACTTTCATGCATTGGAGAGGGCAATGGCAACCCACTCCAGTGTTCTTGCCTGGAGAATCCCAGGGATGGGGGAGCCTGGTGGGCTGCCGTCTATGGGGTCGCACAGAGTCAGACACGACTGAAGCGACTTAGCAGCAGCAGCAGCAGCAGCAGCAGTGACTAATGGGACCTAGGCGGCGCTAGTGGTAAAGAACCTGCCTGCCAATGCAAAGACATGAGACATGGGTTTGATCCCTGGGTCAAGAAGATCCCCTGGAGAAGGGCATGGCAACCCACTGTAGTATTCTTGTCTGGAGAATCCCATGGACAGAGGAGCCTGGTGGGCTGCAGTCCACTGGGTCACAGAGTCAGACACGACTGATGTGACTTAGCACTCACAGTGACTAATGATGTTGAGGATCTGTTCATGTGTTTATTGGCTATTCACAAACTTTCTTTTGTGCAACATTTATTTAAGTCTTTTGCCCGTTTTTAATTGAGTTTCTTTTATTGTTTACTATAGCCATTCTTTATTATTGATATCAGTTCAGTTCAGTTCAGTCACTCAGTCGCTCTTTGTGACCCCATAGACTGCAGCACACAGGCCTCCCTGTCCATCACCAACTCCCGGAGTTTACTCAAACTCATGCCCATTGAGTCAGTGATGCCATACAACTATCTCATCCTCTGTCGTCCCCTTCTCAATCCTATAAGATACAAGTATTTTCATATTTTCTCTTTATTACAAGGTGCTCAAGAAATAAATGAATCTGAATTTGGAGAGAGCCTGTTCACATCCAGAAAGAGACCATTTTCACATATAAACCAATTTCTTTTCCCTAGGCTCTCAGCTTCCTAGGTTGGCTTGGAAGTATTGTATGCTATTTACATGTAACTCCCTTACTAGAAGCTGACTACTTCATAAATTATGCCTCTCTTTACGAGCATACTTTCTGAATTTAGTAAATCAATATGAATGTGGGAGGCTCTAGAATTTGCAGCATTAGAGAACTCTGCTTGACCTGCCACATCTGTTCTCTGACTGTGCTTTTCTTCAGCTCTGGCCCTCAGAGCATCTCTCCTTACAGCAAGTGAGTCAAGTGCTCATTACTAGCAATAGCTAATGGGTTCAATTCTGTCTTTGCAGCTGCTTTCAGTCCCCATCAGATGGATGTCTAGGTGTCGCTTGATATCAACTCATGGAAAGGACTGATGCCAAGAAATCAGGCATCATTTTGAATTATCCTGGGGTTATGGAGAGGACTAAATGGTATAATACATATAAGTAACTCTTTAGAAAATTATCTGCAAAATGGTAAATACATATTAGCTGCTGCTAAGTCACTTCAGTCGTGTCTGACTCTGTGTGACCCCATAGACGGCAGCCCACCAGGCTCCCCCGTCCCTGGGATTCTCCAGGCAAGAACACTGGAGTGGGTTGCCATTTCCTTCTCCAGTGCATGAAAGTGAAAAGTGAAAGTGAAGTCGCTCAGTCGTGTCTGCCCCTTAGCATAGACTGCAGCCTACCAGGCTCCTCTGTCCGTGAGATTTTCCAGGCAAGAGGACTGGAGTGGGGTGCTACTGGATGTTATATTATTTTTACCACAGGATCCCTACCCAGAATCATTAAGGAATAAGTTATTTCACATATCCTGCTTTTCCCAAGTATTGAAACTCACATCTTTAATTTCATCCTTTCACATGAGAATCTTTAGTATCTGGAAATATCACTGAAATATACTATTATACAGTTTTGGCTATCTATCTCCTTGAATATGGTATACTAATTTAAGGGAACAATTCTTGATCACTTGGATTATCATCATAAGCTATTATAATTCAGGCTACAAAAGATCTCCTCAAAGTATATGAACTCTTTGTCTAATGGCCTGGCTTGTAAAGCAGTTTGGGTCATGGATCCCCCTAAGAAGTGAATAAAAACTATGATTCTTTACTCAGGAAAATGTACACATGGATAAAAACAAAATCCCCAAACCCTAACCTCTAATATGCACAGTTTTAAGAAGACTTAAGTGTGTCCTTAAAGGTCACTACAGGTCTCTAGGAGGGACCCCAAAACTGATGCCTCATATTAAGCAATGATGAGGAGAAGGAAGAAAGGGACAAGCCTCTACAATATACCAGCATTCTGCCCTGTGCTAGGCACTGTGCCCTATGCCCTGCACGGTCTTTCAATCTTTGCCTAAGCTCACTAAAGATAAGAGTTTCAGGATGACGGGAGATGAGATGGTCAGATGGCATCACTGATGCAACGGACATGAACTTGGGCAAACTCCAGCAGATAGTAGGGGACGGGGAGGCCTGGTGTACTGCAGTCCACGGGGTCACAAAAAGTTAGGTATGACTTGGCAACTGAAAAACATAACAGGACTATGTGAGGCTTCTTTTGCATACCATATTTAATCTTACCAGTCTCATGAGGTATATCTTGTTTATGTCCATTTTTCAGATGAGAAAACTCAAGATCAGAAAATATGCAATATAATACACCTAACAATTGAACAGAGGGAATTATCAAATTCTAGAGCCCAAAGTTTTATCACCAATGCTTTCTAGGTCCTCCCTTTTCTTCTTCCATTATTCCTAACAGGAATTAAAATTCAACCATTCATTGAGCATCTATTTCATGTCAATCAATTCTGTATAGTCTTTACATGTAAAATCTCAGTTAATCCTCACAACTGTCATGCACACTGTATAAATAAGTATTTTTAACTCTGATCATCACAAAAACTGAGGCTTCAGTTAAAACATCCTTTCTCACACAAAATAAACAGCCGAGTCTGTATTTGAGTCCAAATTTACTCCTACTAATAGGAAAGAACAAACCTGATTCCGTATTAGATCTGTTTCTTTAGCTCTAACCCTTGGGCTTTGTTGCCTGTGCTTAGTCATGTTAGTCCTGCATCTTCTGTAAAAGAATGTTGCCTATAAACTAAAACATTCAGGATAGCCCATTCTTGGGGCTCTGATCTTTAAGAGTCCATTAATACAGAAATAAAAAGTTGCAGAACAGAGAGTAACATTTGTCTTATCGGAGGTTTACAGGAACATCCTGACCTAACCTATGTAGAAAACTACAAGAGCAAAGGATTCCTACACCAAGAAGTATGCAACAACTAACCATGCTTCTTCCTAATCTTGCCTTTAAGAGTGCTTTGCTGAAACCCTCTGAAGAGTTTGGGGGTGTTTTGGGTCATGAGTCACCCATCTCCTTGTATGGCCCTGCAACTTTTCTCTGCTCCAAACTCTGATGTTTTTGTTTGCTTGACCTCACTGCATTTTGGGCACAGAAACTTGTATTCAGTAACACTCCAGGCAATGTCTTTCCCTTTCCTGTTACTTCTAGGAGCCACCACTATTTTATATACACAGTCACCAATATACACCAATTTAGCCATTTGTTTCCTAGGCCAAATTTGATGATAACTAAGTTCTGACTTCAGGAGGTTGTATATGGCTTTCCTCTCCAGTCATGAACAGACCTTATAATGCATGGGGTCAGGCTCACCTCTGATTCAGCTAAGGCTTAGTTCTTGGGAAGATCTTTCTGCTCCTCCTGCATAATTATTTAATATCCTCTGTCTTTATGGAACTGCCTGATTGGCCCCAGGAATCACAGGGAGAGACCTTCTACAGCTTCAAATTAAAAGGAGAGCTGCAGAGCATAACTAGGTACATTGTTATGTGCAGTTTCTGCTTATGATTAAGGACATATGTTGATTCTCAATAAAGATGCTTTGCTTTATGAGTATTTTACTTTTCTACACAAGGTGGTCTCTGAGAACACTGAGGTGTGACCATAGCATTTTGTTATCTTATGCTTGAATTCTTTCCTTGGTACAGTGCAGAAAAATATGATGGCTTGTTCTCCTGAGATGAATCTTGAATAACTAAGACTTTGAGGAGTTCTTCTGTTTGGCTGTCTGGAATATCACAAAAGCTATTACTTACCTCTTCTCCCTCTTGTTCACATTCTCTGTGGGATGGTTCACAGAAAGTGAATGGATAAAATTAAAGTTCATTTCAATTATCAATAATTACTAAAGACAGGAGTCAGGAAACTAAGACCTAGGAATCAAATCCAGCCTGCTGCCTGTTGTAAATAAGGTTTTATTGGAGTACAGCCATGCAAACTGGTGTGTACATATGTGTGTGTGTGTGTGTATTGGCTACGGGTATTTTCACACTACAATAGCAGGTTCAAGGAGTTACAAAAAAACAAAGACCATCTTGATCTATAAAGCTTTAAATGTTTACGGTCTAGCCCTATTCAGAAAATATGTTCCAAACCCCAACATGCTTATGAAAATAAACATAACATACTGCATAATAAAAAGCCCTCTCTGGCTTTAAAGTTAAGTGTTTCATCTCATTTTGAAATAATCTTCAGTTCAGTCGCATAGTTGTGTCCAACTCTTTGCGACCCCATGGACTGTAGCACACCAGGCTTCCCTGTTCATCACCAACTCCCAGAGCTTACTCAAACTCATTTTCATTGAGTCAGTGATGCTATCCAACCATCTCATTCTCCGTCGCCCCCTTCTCCTCCCAACTTCAATCTTTCCCAACATCAAGGTCTTTTCTAGTGAGGCATTTCTTCGGATCAGGTGGCCAAAGTATTGTAGTTTCAGCTTTAGCATCAGTCCTTCCAATGAATTTTCAGGACTGATTTCCTTTAGGATAGATTGGTTGGATCTCCTTGCAGTCCAAGGGACTCTCAAGAGTCTTCCCCAACACCACAGTTCAAAAGCATCAATTCTTTGGCTCTTAGCTTTCTGTATAGTCCAACTCTCACATCCATACATGAATACTGGAAAAACCATAGCTTTGACTAGACAGACCTTTGTTGGCAAAGTGATGTCTCTGCTTTTTAATATGATGTCTAGGTTGGTCATAACTTTCCTTCCAAGAGGTAAGTGTATTTTAATTTCATGGCTGCAGTCACCATCAGCAGTGATTTTGGAGCCCCCCAAAATAAAACCAGCCACTGTCTTCACTGTTTCCTCATCTATCTGCCATGAAGTGATGGGACTGGATGTCATGACCTTAGTTTTCTGAATGTTGAGCTTTAAGCCAACTTTTTCACTCTCCTCTTTCACTTTCATCAAGAGACTCTTTAGTTCTTTGCTTTCTGCCATAAGAGTGATGTCATCTGCACATCTGAGGTTATTAATATTTCTTCCGGCAATCTTGATTTCAACTTGTGCTTCATCCAGTCCAGCGTTTCTCATGATGTACTCTGCATATAAGTTAAATAAGCAGGGTGACAATACACAGCCTTGATGTACTCCTTTCCTGATTTGGAAATAGTCAGTTGTTCCATGTCCAGTTCTAACTGTTGCTTCTTAACCTGCATGCAGATTTCTCAGGAGGCAGGTCAGGTGGACTGGTATTTCCATCTCTTTAAGAATTCTTTCACAGTTTGCTGTGATTCACATGGTCAAAGGCTTTGACATAGTCAATAAAGCAGAGTAGATGTTTTTCTGGAACACTTGCTTTTTTGATGATCCACTGGATGTTGGCAACTCAAATTGGAAATATTCTTGTGGCACTCCAAAAGTATCATGGTGCTGTACCCACTGTGTCTAAGAAAGTCAGTCCTGCCTCCAGCCTAAAACGTATAGTCCTCAGCAGCCCCTATTCAAAAGATGAGGAAACCAGATCTTAGAGCACCTGAAGTTCTCCATGTAAGACCATACAGCTAGTAAGTACCTAGAACCAGGTCCTGCCTGGCTCAGGAAGGCAAACTCTTGATTACTTTGCTGTACATTTTCTCTCCCTTGTCATGTCCTGAAATGACTGTGGGAAGAGTTATATGACTCCAGAACCACCAGAAATGAAAGAAAAGCTTTTCCATGAAAGCACTTGGGCTGACTGCCTTATGGTCTGTCCTCATTATTCTTAAAGCTAGTAGGCAGTTTAATTAGTGTTTGTAAAGTGTTTTCAAAATAAATAGTTGTGGATACGGATAAAATATATTTATTTCTTGGAATGGTTTCTCTCCCTAGAGTCTTTACCAAGAGCTGAGATGAAACTGTCACTTGTCCCCATTACTAGTGCCTTAGTTCCTCAGTTAAGGAAACACTGAAGTTTTTAGTTACATGTGTTCACTAAAATATATGTCTTGGCATTTTCACTCTCAGAAAATATTGAAAAATAATTTAAGCTGCCTTCCTGTGTTGTCTATAACTTGTGTAGGACGTTGCTGGCTGCAGAGAAAGCTTGGGAAGAGGCACAGAAATGAGAGACTGGAAAGATATGGTCCCAAAGGGAAAGGAATAAGTATACTGCTTTCTTTTTCTTCACAAATACAGATCAAATAAGAGCTTCTGAAACAAAAAGGAAATGCCGGTCAGCATGGAAGCCGGAGCATCTAGAGGAGCAAGTACAAAGGACTGTCTGCTGAGTAGACAGAACAAGTGCTGGAAGAGTCCATCAGTGCCAACAGTTACCAGGAGCTGCATGCCATCATCTCAAGGACCCCAGCAATGTCCTCGGCTTGAAAATCTCTCTTCGTCCAACTTCCTTGAATTGTTTGTCTTTGGATCAAAACTTTGAACTGATTACATTGAGGGTAAGGTTGTGAATGTATGGGAAAGGTCACAGCTAACTTCTGGTGCAGGTTAGAGAGAGAAAGAAGAGGGAGAAGTCTTACGCAATACGGGTCAAATGGGAAAGGCAAACAGGTGCCCATGGGGGCCTCTGGGGGAGAACATTCACTTAATGACTCAGAGAATAAGAGAACAGAAGGAAAGATGGAAACAGAGTGTTTGCTTGTATTTAAGGAAGTGTCTACACACAAATTTTACCAGTTTCACAATGTTCCTATGAAAGTTACTACAGCCAATTTTAAGAAGTTGCCCCCTAACTTTTTCCCCCTGAATTGAAATGCTGTATCAGTTCCTTCCACTAGGATACAGAAGTGTCCTTTACTATGTCAACTCTCAGACTATACTGCAATGGTATCAGCATCACCTAGTTCCACCCCAGACCTCCTGAATTAGCATCTGCATTTTCACTGCCTGCCTAGTGACTAATGTACACACGAGAGTTTGGGAAGCACAAACTAAGGTATACTTGAAGCGCTGATCTATTAAAAGATAGGTGGGTGATCTCCGAGAGAGAATCCTAAAGGTGGTAACCCTGACCCCCTCTGGTAAACATATGACTTATGGTAACAAAAATGTGTGTGAATACCTAGTAACATCCAATTTATTCTCAAGTTACAGCTAGGACTCTAGAGACTCTGCTCCAAACAGAGCTCAACAAATGTAAAATGTGTAGAATGACCTTATTCCATGTAGCGTTTCAGTTCAACTGCAGAAAAATGCTGTAATTAATGTTAGAGCCAGGGAACAGCTGGAGTCGTGACTTAAAAAAAAATCAATAACAATACAAAAGCCTTTCAATTATTTGGGGGCCAAAACACCTCTGCCACACTCTGCGTACTCCTAAATGTCAGTACAGTATTTGACAAACTTAACATGGAAGACTCATGAACTGTGATGTGTTATACAAGTCATATTTGCTCAGCGGGAAAAGATAGCTGGAGTAGGAAATTAAAGCACTATTTTGTTTGCTTCTAAAAAAGGAAAGTGAAAAGTGCAAGTTAGTCACTCAGTCGTGCCTGACTCTTTGTGACCCCATGCATTGTAGCCCACCAGGCTCCTCTGTCCATGGAATTCTCCAGGCAAGAATTCTGGAGTGGGTTGCCATTTCCTTCTCCAGTGGATCTTTCCAAGCCAGGGATCAAACCCAGGTCAACGGCATTGCAGGCAGACCCTTTATCGGCTGAGCCACCAGGGGAGCTTACCCTCAGGTCTAAAAGAGGGGATCCAGTAAATGAAGTAATCTTTCTTGCTACTGCTTGGATTTCTACAAGAGTGCAACCAAGAAAAACAATTCCCTATATTTCTGTATATGTCTATTCTCAAAATGCTTTCATATATAAAAGGGTGACTGGGAGCATGGATTCAGACATGGTTCTTCCACTTATGAATGGTATTATTTAGTGGTAAACGACACAGCTTTTCTTAGTCTCAGTTTCTTCAGTTCTGTAAAATGAGTATTATACTAGTAGCTATTTCATAGATCTGTTGTGAATTTTAAATAAGATAATACATATAAAGTGTTTAGCATAGTGCCTAGCACACAGTAAGTGTAGCTAAAATCTACCTACCATCATTATCATCAGCTAAGTAGTTTTTATTACCCTTATTTTGGGTGGAGGAGATGAAACACCAAAAAGTTCAGGGACCCATAAAACATCATGTAATTTTGGGATGAGAACAAAGACCTCATTTCTTCCTTCTCAGCCTCTCTAGTGGACACTGCACAGACCTCAATGCAAACTACATCATCTGTATTTATATTCATCCCAATAAATATACAGTTCAGACAAGAAATATACTTCAAAGCATAATAGTCATAGACCCTTATTACAAGTTCATTATTTGCTTGAGAATCAAGAATTATACGTTGGCCCCTCAAGAGAACTTCTTTGGGAAAGGTTAGCATCTTTTCCTTGCTGCTGTTAATATGTGCTTTACTCTAATGTTTCCCAGGGATGATCACACCTTTCCAAAGTCCCATTACAATCTTTCCAATAGAGAGTAGCATTTGATAGGAGAGAAAATGGGCTTACTTTAGGGCTGAGTTTTCTCAAAAATAATAGATTCTTAATGAATCTGGATATAATTAATCAGAATCAATCAGTCAGTCAATTCAGTCACTCAGTCATGTCCAACTCTTTGCAACCCCATGGACTGAAGCATGCCAGGCTTCCCCGTCCATCACCAACTCCTGGAGCATACTCAAAGTTATATTCATCGAATCAGTGATGCCATCCAACCATCTCACCCTCTGTCGTCCCCTTCTCCTCCCACCTTCAATCGCTCCCAGCATCAGGGTCTTTTCTAGTGAGTCAGTTCTTCGTGTCATGTGGCAAAGTATTGGAGTTTCACCTTCAACATCAGTCTTTCCAATGAATATTCAGGACTGATCTCCTTTAGAATGGACTGGTTGGATCTCCTTGCAGTCCAAGGGACTCTCAAGAGTCTTCTCCAACACCACAGTTCAAAAGCATCAATTCTTCTACGCTCATCTTTCTTTATAGTCCAACTCTCACATCCATACATGACTACTGGAAAAACCATAGCTTTGACTAGACGGACCTTAGTCGGCAAAGTAATGTCTCTGCTTTTTAATATGCTGTCTAGGTTGGTCATAGCTTTTCTTACAGGGAGCAAGTGTCTTTTAATCTCATTGCCACAGTCACCATCTGCAGTGATTTTGGAGCCCAAGAAAATAAAGTCTGTCACTATTTCCATTGTTTCCTTCCCTATTTGCCATGAAGTGATGGGACTGGATGCCATGATCTTAGTTTTCCGAATGCTGGATTTTAAGACAACTTTTTCATTCTCCTGTTTTACTTTCATCAAGAGGCTCTTTAGTTCTTTGCTTTCTGCCATAAGGGTGGTGTCATCTGCATATCTGTTGTTATTGATATTTCTTCTGGCAATCTTGATTTCAGCTTGTGTTTCATCCAGTCCGGCATTTTGCATGATGTAATCAGAATCTATACTAATGATAATTGTCTATTCTGCACAGTTCCACACAAGTTCATTGCTTAAAAATTACACTACAGCTTTCCTTCTTTGGGGAATATTAATGTAAAAACAAAGAAAGAGTCTGTATTCTAAACACTTGGGTTTTACCCATAAGATAAAACATTCCTCACTGCTGTCTGCTGCCACCTTTACTCCCAGCCACTCAAAGTCCGCTTCATTTCCGTGAAAATTCTAACCAAGCATAATTATCTGATTTCTAAACACAGAGAAAAAGATACATTATAATTAAAGAGACCAAATTTTATCTCCCCTTCTGAAATTCAGTAAACAATTTATTTCCTCTCTTTGGATCTTGATTTTCCTAACAGTAAGTAAAGATGGTTAAGCTAAATAATGTCTTTGGTTTCTTTCAGTTCTAAAGTTACGTAATCCTATGACTTTCAGCATCTTACACTGGATAAGTAGGGAAGTGAACAAAGTGAAAATTAAAAAGAAAGTATACATATTCACAGTCTAAGTTAACTGTGAGTTTTTTTTAAATATAAATTTATTTATTTTAATTGGAGGCTAATTACTTTACAATATTGTATTTGTTTTTTAATAATTGTTCCTTAAAGCCAGTGCTGGACTCTTAGAAATATAAAAGTTCAGCACTGGCTGCTTTTATTTTTATTTGCATTTTGTCTTCCCAAGTGACTCAGTGTAAAGAATCCACCTGCAAATACAGGAGATGGGGGTTCAGTCCCTGGGTCGGAAAGATCCCCTGAAGGAGGAAATGGCAACTCACCCTAGTATTCTTCTCTGAAAAATCTCATGGACTGAGTGGCCTGGCAAGCTACAGTCCACGGGGTCACAGAGTTGGACATGACTGGGTGACTAAGCACACACACATGGGACTATAAAGGCCAAGGTCTTATCTGAACAGGAGGAAGAATACAGAAAATTACATCATTTCCTTCTTCTTACCCCCTCTCCTCATGCTCTCTCTCTCTCTCTATGTCATACAATTGAACATGGATATATAAAATCCATGCATGATCTTATTCTATTATATTCAGCTTTTCATTTATTTTGTCCTTCACCCACAGTCTACTCATGGTCTGCATCTGTAATAGCTGTAAGAACTATAAAGGTGGGAAGCTCAAGGTCTCAAGGCATGATTAGTGTCTAAAATTTCTTGATTTAATATAGAGTTCTAAGGACAATGCAAAATTGATTTATCCACGAATGAAGGAGATAAAATGTGCACTTGGTCAATCACAAAGGATATTTTCAGAACTCAAACCAGTAAGTACAGGATTCCCAATCTGTGATTCCTTCCTAAAGGTTTATTGCTCCCTGAGTCATACTGGCATAAAGGTCTTGAGATTTAATTGTTTGAAACGAGATTGTGAAAATTAACTTCAGAATAAAAGTTCACACCTTTCCTGGGACATTAGAGGGGAAAGGACCAAAAAATAAAAAGAATGAAAGCCCATGGCAAAAACGAATCTTCCAGCAATATCTTATATATAAAGAAGTTATTTATAGGACAGATGCATAATTTCTTAAGAAAATTGGACTTCATCATAGCTGTCTTGGCTCAAAAGTTAAAATTGTTTAATTTTAGCCAGTTGTTTGTCATTAAAATTTATTCTCATTTAATAGTAATATAAAGTACTTGTTTTCTTTCTTTCAGAGTTTCTGGTAATGCTATCCCAATTTGAAAGTCTAATGAGAATTTGGTGTTTATTTTGACATTTGTTGGATTAACTAGACAGGCAATATCAGATAAATCCAATTCCCTAACTATATATAATTTCTTTTTACCATTAAAAACACCATATATTCTTGAGAAGGCACCACACCTCTTATGCCACAAATTCTGACATTTTATTAGACTTCTTTTAAATATATATATAACTAATAAGAAGTTATATATATATATGTTATATATATTAGTTATATATATAAGTTATATATAGTTATATATAACTATAGACTTCTTTTAAATATATATATATAACATATATAACTATATATATAAAAAATATATATATAACTAAGTTATATATATAAGTTATTGGGGTGTAGTCTCTTTACAATACTGTGTTGGTTTCTCATGTAAAATGAAGTAAAACAGCTATATGTACACATATATCCTCTTTCTCTTGGATCTTCACACCATGCCCCCTTCCTAATCACCTCCACAGAGCACCTGAGCTTCCCATGCTACTTAACAGGCTCCCACTAGCTATTCATTTTACACATGGCAGTATATATATGTCAATCCCAACTTCCCAATTCATCCCACCTCCCTTCCCCCCATGTCCATATGTCTGTTCTCTGTATCAGCATCTTTATTCCTGCCCCGCCAATGTGTTCATCAGTACCATTTTTCTAGATTTCACATATACACATTAATATATGGTATCTGCTTTTACCTTTCAGATTTACTTCATTCTACAATTTGAGGCAATCCCTATCAAATTACCAATGGTATTATCAACAGAATTAGAGCAAAAAATTTTATGAAACACAATAGCTCAAATAAACAAAGAAATGTTGAGAAAGAAAAATGGAACTGGAAGAATCAGGCTCCCTGACTTCAGACTATACTTCAGAGCTACAATAATCAAGACAGTATGATACTTGCATAGAAACAGAAATATAGATCAATGGAACAGTATAGAAACCCAAATATAAACCCACATACCTATGATCACCTAATTTATGATAAAGGAAGCAAGAATACACAATGGGGAAAAGAGTCTCTTCAATAAGTGATGTTGGGAAACTGGACAGCTACACATAAAAGAATGAAATTAGAACACTCCCTAACACCATACACAAAAAATAAACTAAAAATGAATTAAAGACCGAAATGTAAGACCAAACACTATAAAACTCTTAGAGGAAAACATAGGAAGAACATTCTTTGGCATAAATCACAGCAAGAACTTTTTTGACCCACCTCCTAGAGTAAAGAAAATAAAAACAAAATAAACAAATGGGACCTAGTTAACTTTAAAGCTTTTTCACAGCAAAGAAAACCATAAATGAGATGAAAAGACAACCCTCAGAATGGGAGAAAATACTTGCAAACAAAAGAAACTAGAAGTATGTTCTAAAAACACTTTCTCTATGAGATGCTCTGGAAAAATAAAATCGGAATCTCTACCTACCAACCTATACTTCAGCCTCCTACCTGTCTGTATATATTGTGTGTAAATATTCAAACATATTTAATTAATTTCTTTCTGCAGTCAAGTCACCTTTGGAAATGCTATATACTCCATTCAGTTCTTAGAGAATGATAACTTTATGGTGGTTTGTTCAAGGTTCTGAGAAGCCTGTAATCAAAATATAACCCTTTTCATTTTATTTATTTGAAAACTTATTTGGCTATGGAACCATCATTTCAGGATCCATATTTTAACTTCCTATAGAGTGCACTGTACTCTATGACATGCTATCATAATCTATCTTTAATTTGGAAATATGGGGTTGTGGTCTCCTTGATAAAACCTTCAGCTCAATCATTTCAAACTACAGAATGAACGAGCTTATAGATAATAATCTCCAGAACAGCTATCCACTCATTCAACAACCCTGTCCCCACATATTCTCCACACCATACCCTTCTGATCACTCTGTGTGTGGCATGGATTATTGAGACCAAACCTCTTACTTTCCCCATTCATTAGAATCCTGGTCAAATCCCATTTCTTCTGTGAATTCTATTGCAATGCCTATGATCAAATGGATCTTTTCCTTCTTTGAACTCCAAAAGCACTTAGCATTTCCACAATTATGATAATGATTTACAAATCTTTTAATATGTCTTAGTCTTGATTTGATGCCTAATTGTTTAAGCTCTTAAAAGGGCAGAACTCTATTTCATGTATTTCAGACTCATAGCCCTAATGTGGTCTTAGTCAAATAAATCGTCATTCACTTGCCATATGCAGCAACACTGAACCCTCTGCCCTTATGAATCACATCATCCTGGACTGCTCTGTGCAGGAATCAATACTACATTTCTCAGTCTGTATTTATAAACAGGAAATTAACTGCCTTCCATTATTGTTCTAATTGACCTTCAGTTTAGGTTTGAAAAGAAAGACCTCAGTCAAACAGAAGGCTTTGTTGATGGTATCAATCCATTAATGGTGCCTTTGGTTTCCTTATAATGGTGCCACAGGAAACAAAGAAACACATTTTGGTAGTCTGGGTGGTGGGGGTCAGTTTGGCATCTCTAAAAAAAAAGTTCCTCAGTAAATGAGCAGGGGAACTTTAAGGACAATACTTATTTCTTGCTTGAGTTCAAATCTTGAGGAAACATCAAAATGAAATCCAAGCTAACATGCAAGGGAAACAGAAGTAGCTAAATGTCTGCTATGCAACTGGACTAAGACCTTTCCAAATCAGCTTAGTTAATGCTGCAAAACTGCCTCACCAAAATAGAAAATAGCCAACATGTTAACTGGCCATTTCTAATTCTCAATGCACTGATTGAGTACTAAATGTATTATATTTACTCCTTAAGTCACTACATACTTGTCACCTTTTACAGACACTGCTAGGAGAAGACATGGTCTTTGTAGAAAAACAAAGGGCTCTTAGTTTCTTTTTGTGCAAAATGGGACTAGAGGTTTCTGACACGGGGAAGTCAAACAATCCAAAGATATGCAGCCAAAATGAGAAAGAACCATCACGTCCCTTGACCCTCACTTAGTTTGGCATTTCTTAAATGAAGAGATAATATTTTAAAACAAACTTTTCAAGTAATTCTCATGCACAGAGATTTGAGAAGCATTATTTTAAGGAATTAGAATGACAGCAATAGTGAAACAGACTATAAACACGCCACTCAGTAAGTAAGCTTTCTTCTAGAAAACAGAACACTTGCATGCAAGAAACATATCTTCTCTATATATGTTCAAGCATTCAGAATAATGAGTTATGTAATGTGTATACAATTATATACAAATAAAATGGTGGACAGGAGAAAGGTAAAACACAAAGACAGGAAGGAGATAGAAAGGGCAAAAAAGAGAATTTCATTCAGAGTGCTTGGACAGGTTCATTTTTCTCTTGAGCATAGCATGCAATCAAGAATTCTCTCCACCTTTACATGCTATCTTTTGAATGAAAAAAATAAGGTAATCTTAATATATTTTCAAAGAGCTTTATTTTATTCTTCATTTTTCAGGTTGAATACGTTCCCAAAAAAGTCACTATCTTTAGCCTCTAACAATCTTCTGCTAAAATGGGTTATCTTCCTAAATTGTTCTGAGTTTCAAATTTCAAGGAAGAAACTAAAACTTATTGAAAACTTACTTATGTGCCCGTCACAGAGCTAAACACTTTACAAAAGTGCTCTGTGATGTTACATTCAAAATACCCTTGACAAAAAGTCACCATTATCTCTATTTTACAGGTGAAGGTGATGGTGACGATGATGACTGAGTTCTTCAGAAACAACTGGGTTTATCCTTTATATTAATCATCTCATTTAATTCATATACCATCTGCATGCACGCTCAGTCGCTAAATCATTTCTGACTCTTTGTGACCCCATGGACTATAGCCTGCCAGACTCCTCTGTTCATGGGATTCTCCAGGCAAGAATACTGGAGTGGGTTGCCATTTCCTTCTCCCAGTGATCTTCCCGCCCTAGGGATTGAACCTGAGTCCTGCATTCCCTGTATTGGCAGACAGATTCTTTATCACTAAGACACGTGGGAAGCCCATACCATCTGCATGAAGGTAAACTTTAAATTACATTTTATAGGTAAAAACCAGGGGGATTAGAGATAATAACCAAGAGCCTGGACTGGATTCAAGGTCTAACTCTATCATTTGCACATATATAACCCCAATGAGAAAATAAAGTTAGAGGGGTTCAGTGGTCTATCTCCTCCTCTTTTACAAGGGGAAGGCAAGTCTCCCAACCAAGCATGAATAGGATGTGAGGGACATTTACCCTTTATTATCTGTACACAAGAAACTCATGGAGAAAGCGTTCTTTTGAGTCTTCTAAGGTTACTCTGTGCCCCAGGCTCAGATACCACTGGACAGGGGGATTTAAGGCAAAGGTAGACATAACAATGGGTTTAAAATAGAAAAAAACTATTTTGCTTCTGTGTTTTTCTTAGTGTGAGCCAAAAACAATGATATAAATTTGGTGTCCTAGTGAATATCCCATCATACCCAAAGTGTCCATTTAGGGACGCGATATTTGATATATTTTTTAATGAATGTGTCAAATATTTGCTTTTTGTTCTTTCATTGAAATGGTTTCTTATTTAGCTCTTTAAAGTCTTAAAAAGTAATTCATGTGAATTGTATATTCAATCAGTAGATATCAAGTCAGCCTTTTATACAGGCCAGAAACTATTTTTAGGGGACTAAAGTTATAGCAATAGTGGCTAACTTGAAGAAACAAAGCAGTTTTTTTTAAAGGCTATTTTCAGAACTGTTTGTATTAATAAAGAAAAATAAGGTGTCCATATTGAAATCTTTACTATTTAGAATAAATACATCATCTGAAGAAAGTATAATAGTTAAACACTGATTTTTTACACATGGGAAAGCAAATCAGAAAGTTAGCAGAACAAACATGCTTTAGGTCTGTGTTCCAGTCAAATGCTGATAACTGAACAATGCTCAAATCCAGAAAGTCAAAATACTTCTTCTAGCAGAGGCTTCAATCAAGGCATGTTCACTGAAATCAAATTACTTTTGGATTAATGTACTTTTTCATTACAACATATAAAGTACAATTTTGTCTATATTCTAACCAACAAAGCAAACATAATTATTAAAAAGGTTTTAACTCAAAATCTGAATGAATGAATGAAATCTGCCAAGTGTACTTATTTCCCAGGGCAGTCTTAACCAAGTAAGGCAAATAAGGTGCTTAAAAACAGAAAAGTACTGTCTCGATGTCATGGGGTGGGTTGGTTGGGGGTCGGCTGGAAATCCAAAATCAAGGTGTGAGCAGGATCTGAAACCCCTAGGGGAGGACCTTTCCTTGCCTCTTCCAGCTTCCTGTAACCCCAAGAGCTCCCTTTTCCTTAACAGTTCATTCATCAGTATTTGTCCTTTTTGCACCTTACATTTATGCAGCAAAGGACGACCATGCTGCCCCTTCACTGATGTATCCAAGTTCATCTCATCTACCTTCTCCTCTCTTCCCAACAGCAGAGCATAACTCAGGAAGTTCTCTGCCACTTAATAACAAAGATCATTTTCCTTCAGGGCCCAGTAACTTGTCCCTCAATCCTGAAACTTCACCAGAAGTACTGTCAATGTTCCCATTTTTAGCAACATTCTGCTTTTGATAATGTAGGCATTCCCTAGGACAAGAGAAACTTTCTCTGCAACTCTCCTTTCCTCTTTCTGAGCTCTCACCAGAATCACCTTTAACATTTCTATTTCTATGAACAACCTCTTCGAGGTCATCTAGGCTTTTTCTATCAAGTGCCCTGAAACACTTCGAGCCTCTGGTTTTTTTTTTTTTTTTAACCTGATTTCAAAGCAATTTCTGCAGTTTTTAGATAGTTGTTGCTCCACTTGCTGGGACCAAATCTGTATTAGTTTCATAGAGCTGCCAGGGCAAAGTAATATGAACTGGGTGACTCAAAACAATAGAGATTTCTTTGCACAGTTCCGGAGAACAGAAGTCCAACTTCAAAGTGTCTGTAGGACTGTGCTCCCTCTGAAATTCTCAGCAGAATATTTCCCCACTTCTGTTGGTGGCTTTGACCCGTGGTGCTCTCTGGCCTGCAGCTGTCTTGGTCTGATCTCTGCCTCTGTTGTCATGTGACATCTTCCCTGTGTGTCTGTCTTCACACAGCATATTTTCACTTCTTCCAAGGACACCATATTGGATTAGGGACCAACCTAATGATATCTGAACTTCATTACATTTCAAATCCAGTTCATAGTCAAAGGTACCAGGTATTACAATGTCAACATATCCTTTTGGGTGGGGGGGACAATTCAATCCATAACAATAAGCATGCCAAGCATCAACTAACTGTCTCTCAACTCTAAATTCAACACCTGCTTTCTTTCAACTGGCCAGGCTTTCTTTAAGCAGCTCTCCTTAATGGCAAAAATAGTGTGGAGTTTCCCTTGGAGGGACACACAGGGAGAAGGTCCTTCGCTCTTTTTTGCTACTGTGCTGTGGATCAGCATTGTGGGTGTGAGATTTCCAGGGGAGCTCTGACCCAGCCACCTGCTCAGAATCCCTTGGCCACACTGCAGCCTCTGCTCAGTTTGACAATAATCACCTACCAGTAGCTTTCTTGACAGAGATGCTATAAGCTCCAGGACTCTGCCCTCCCCAAATCCTGATTTTTACTATAGGTCCACACTCAGCTTTCCTGCACTCAGGAAGATCCCATTCATATCACTAAGCCATCACTCCCTCTGCAGGCTTATCCATATGTTTGGCTCACCATACCCTAGGACCTCCTTCACCTGCATACTCATACCACCAGCTGCTGGTCAAATGTACCCCCTTTGCCCTTCAGAAGACTGCTTGCCACTTGCTCAGTGACTACAGACCAGCTCTGATCCAGACCAACAAGCAAACTCCTCTACTATCCAGTGGGCTGAAATATACCTGTAATCAGGAAGAACAAATCTGACTCTATATTAGATCTGTTCCTTTTCCTGTGCTTATTCATGCTGACTCTACACCTTTTATAAAAGAATGTTGCCTATAGCCTGAAAATGTACAGGATAGCCCATTCTCAGGGCTTTGACCTTTAAGAGTCCATTTATATAGAGATAAAAAGTTGAAGAACAGGGAGTAATATTTGTCTGCTGGAGGTTTACAGTACACCTTTTGCCATTAAGGACCTGACACGGGGACAGCTACAAGAACAAAGGATTGCTATCCCAAGGAGTCTGCAACCACTAACCACATGTCTCCCTCACCGTGTCTTTAAAAGTACTTTACTGAAACCCTTCAAGGAGTTTGGGAGCTTGGAGGGTCACAAGCCACTCACTCCCTTGCACGGGCCTGCAATAAACCTTTCTCTGCTCCAGACTTCAGTGTGTTTTTTGCCTCACTGTGCATTAAGCACATGAACTTGCATTTGGTAACATACCCTGTCTTATATAAAGTCTGAATCCTGACCCTGGGGAGAGGGTCCCTTCCAAGTCTGGCCTTTGTTGGGTGCTCTCACTCAGCCCTAGGGCACCATATGGAGGCTCCTTACATTTTACAGCTACTCTTTCATCAGAAGTTAATAACTTTCTTAGATTAAACCTTTCCTCTTCAACTTCCTGTGTGGTCTTTATCTCATAAGTGGATTCATACTGATACGAAAAGCTTTTATTCAGACTTCTCGTTATGTCCACTAGATCGGCAACACCCTGGACTTAAAGAATGAAATAGCAGCATCTTAGTGTTAGGAAGCAAAGCAGAAGATCTTGAGTGTAGTCCTTTCCAGTATAATACATCTTTTTATTTTTGTATTTTTTTTTTTTACTGAGGTATGATTTATATACAGGCACATCAAGGCTGTATACTGTCACCCTGCTTATTTAGCTTATATGCAGAGTACATCATGTGAAATGCCAGGCTGGATGAAGCACAAGCTGGAATCAAGATTGCCGGGAGAAATATCAATAACCTCAATATGCAGATGACACCACCCTTATGGCAGAAAGCAAAGAGGAACTAAAGAGCCTCTTGATAAAGGTGTAAGAGGAGAGTGATAAAGCTGGCTTAAAACTCAACATTCAAACAATGAAGATCATGGCATCCGGTTCCATCACTTCATGGAAAATAGGTGGGGAAACAATGGAAATAGTGACAGACTTTATTTTCTTGGGCTCCAAAATCACTGCAGATGGTGACTGTGGCAATGAAATTAAAAGAAACTTGCTCCCTGGAAGAAAAGCTATGACCAACCTAGACAGCATACTGAAAAGCAGACACATTGCTTTGCCAACAAAGGTCTGTCTAGTCAAAGCTATGGTTTTTCCAGTGGTCATGTATGGATGTGAGGGTTGGACTATAAAGAAAACTCAATGTTGAAGAATTGATGCTTTTGAACTGTGGTGTTGGAGAAGACTCTTGAGAGTCCCTTGGACTACAAGGAGATCCAACCAGTTCATCCTAAAGGGAATCAGTCCTGAATATTCACTGGAAGGATTGATGCTGAAGCTGAAGCTCTAATACTTTGGCCACCTGATACGAAAAGATGACTCATTAGAAAAGACTCTCATTGGGAAAGATTGAAGGCAGGAGGAGAAGGGGATGACAGAGAACAAGTTGGTTGGATGGCATCACCGATTCAATGGACATGGGTTTGAGCAAGCTCTGGAAGATGATGAAGGACAGGGATGCCTGGCGTGCTGCAGTATATAGGGCCAGGCACACCTGAGTGACTGAACAACAACAAAGTGTATTTCTTTAAAAGTATGCAATGCTATGAGTTTTGACAACTATATTGACCTGTGTAAATACTACAACAATCAAGATATACAACATTTCTATCCCCAACAGATTCTCCATGAAACTTTATAATCCATTCCTTCCCACCACCTTCAGTTCCACACAACCACTGATCTGCTTTCTATCCCTATAAATTAGTTTATATTTTCTGGAGTTGTGCAAATGAAATCTTACAACAAACATATCCTTTTGCATTTGGCTTCTTTCACACAAGTTTAACAATGTTGACACTCATCTATGTTGTTAGATATATCAGCAAGGCAATGGCAACCTACTCCAGTACTCTTGCCTGGAAAATCCCATGGACGGAGGAGCCTGGTAGGCTGCAGTCCATAGGGGTTGCTAAGGGTCGGACACGACTGAGCGACTTCACTTTCACTTTTCACTTTCATGCATTGGAGAAGGAAATGGCAACCCACTCCAGTGTTCTTGCCTGGAGAATCCCAGGGACGGGGGAGCCTGGTGGGCTGCTGCCTACAGGGTCTCACAGAGTCAGACACGACTGGAGCGACTTAGCAGCAGCATTCCTTATTGCATGGAATTTATTCTCATCCAGCCTTCCCCTCCAGCATACAAAGCACTGTGTACGAGAGCCCAGGCAGTGTTTCAACACCTGTCCATATCTCCGTGCACTGCACCTGGGTTCCCACCGATGGTGTGGACATGAAAAATGGACTATTATGGACATCACAGCAGCCAAGATGCCAGCAAAGGTGGAAAAACTCAACCTTCAGGAAAAATGGGTAGCCAAATTGCAGCCCACTGAAGCTTTCTGAGCGGAGTAAGACAGAATGATATTGAAGTATAGTGGCAATTTTTTTATGGGGCTCATCTGACCAGCTGTCAGGTTGTGAAGGGTAGTAAAAAGAGGGTCCTCACAGGATGTTTGCTCCCAGATGCTCCCATGCTCCTTCCCATATGGAGAACACACAGTTTCAGGCTTTCAGAACCTAAAAATACATATAACCGTCCATCTTAACAAATCCAAACAATCCCAGTCTGGGATACAGAGTTTATAGCAAGCCCAGTTTTGGAGAAATTAAGTTAGTAAAGTTCCTTTTTCATTCTCTTGATCTTTTTATTTCTCACCTTCTGGTAGATTCTCAGGCTACCTCTTTATGCTTATTTACCTAATTTCCTTTACTTAATTTCTTTATTCACTCATCCATTCATTTAGTTTGCCAGCATATGTTGACTATGCCCATTGCTACTGTAGAATCAGTGGTGAGGAAATTCAGACTGATTTTTCCCCTTACAAAGTTTACAGTTCAGTGTGTGTGTGTGGGGAGGGGTGGAATATGACCCAAATAACCTGACAAATGATGATAAATTAAATACTGAGAAGAACAAAACCCGCTGCATTTTGTCTAATAAACTTATCTGATCCCAGAACTCTTTGTAGAGTAAAACCCACTCAATTCTATTGAGCTAATCTCTTGAAGGACACTCTACTAGGACGTGTGGACTCCGTCATAAAAAGGGACTGAACAGATGCTTTGAGTGCTATGATAAACCCTCACAAAAAAGAAAAGTAAGGGCTTGGCGCCTTCTAGCCTACTTTAAGCTTTCCTGTGAATGAGATTATTCCTGAAATATATCACCACGGGCAACTGCCTGTCCTTAGAACGGGCAACTGCCAAGACTGTAAGTCTGTGTATCTGCTGAAATGTCCCGGAAACTAATTTCTGGGCAATGTGAGATATTCTAAGATATTTCCAGCTCTGGCTGTTGTACTCCATGAAAGGATGGGATTGCCAAAGGTGTCCCGTGGAGAGCATGCTGCTGTTCAGAAATGTACAGTAGACCACACTAATAAAGAAATTAAATAGCTGCTTTCCACTGTCATGCTCTGATTAAGAAATCAATATCATCCATCCCCAATAGAGTGTTCTAATTAACATGATCTCATTTTACTTTGTGAAAACTCAGGCAGGTGGTCATACTGAAATTGATGTCTTATGCAACAACTACAGCATGGGCCTCAGTGAGTGCACAGAGCAGGGAAGTGAATGGGAGGCATCTTGCAGGGTGGGGGGCGGAGGGTGGGTAACAAATTAGGATACATATTTGAAACCATTCTCTGATACTTGTGCTGCAGGAAGTTCTGGGTTCTCATCACTGGCAATTTCACACAGAGAAAGCATGCTTAACCTTGAGGATGCTGTAGAATGGCATTTTACAAAGGTAACAGAGAGCAGGCATCAAAAGTGCAGACTTAGAGGGGCTTCCCCAGAGGTCTGGTGGCTAAGACTCCATGTTCCTAATGCAGGGGGACCAAGTTTGATCCCTGATCAGGGAATTAGCTCTCACATGCCACCACTAATAATCCACATGCCCTAACTAAGGAGTCTGCATGCTGTAATGGAGATCAAAGATACTGTGTGCCACAACTAAGGCCTGGCACAGCCAAATAAACAAACAATAAATATTTAAAATGTACAAACGTAGATCCAGACAGACCTGGGTTTGAATTCTACCTTCTGAGTTTGAAAACTGGCTTGACATTGAGCAAATTCACTCTCATATTCCTCTCCTTTAAAACAGATATTAAGAATAGTATTTTAGAAAACAAGCAAACTGATTAAAAAATGGGACAAAGACCTTTTCAGCCACCTCATCTAAGAAGACATACACACATATATGTGTGTGTGTGTGTGTGTGTGTGTATAGTAAAAACAAGCATATGGAAACATGCTCACATCATATGTTATCAGGAAATGCAAATTAAAACACCAATAACATATCACTACACACCTATTAAAATGGTCAGTTTCTGGAACAGCAGCTCCAACTGCTGGTAAGGATGTGGAGCAACATTTATTGCTAGTGGGAATGCAAAATGGTATAGCCAATCATTTAAATTCTGTTTCTATCTTTGAAAATACTTGATTTACTGTATTGCATTATTATACCACATCTACTCTAATGGAACCAAAATTTCCTTGCCTTTATATATTATTTAGGAGCCTGTGATAGATTCAAGAAAATAAAACTGCCTTCTTCCCCACCCCTAGGTATTCATCTATATTGTTGTCACCTCTCTATGGTGGATTTACATGGCTAAGCTGTGTGAAGAAATAAAGTTATCACTAACCAAGGATATGCGAGAACAAGGAATTAAAAGCAATCTGTGTGATTCAGGCCTTCTGATACTGAGAGATGGTGTCTGCTGGTCGCTTCAACCTTCTTTCTTTTTTAAAAATCTTGTTCCATGCCTCCAATTTATCTTTTTCCTATCAACCTGTTTATTCAGTGCACTTCAGACTGAACCATACTGCAGTAGTAGGCTTCCCTGGTGGCTCAGATGGTCAAGAATCTTCCTGCAATGCAGAAGACCTGTGTTCAATCCCTGAGTCAGACAGATCCCCTGGAGGAGGAATTGGCAACCCACTCCAGTATTCTTGCATGGAAAATTCCATAGACGGGCTATAGTTCATGTGGTTGCAAAGAGTTGGACATGACTGAGTGACTAGCAAACAATTTGTAAGACAGTGCAGTGATTTCTTACAAACTAAACATCCTCGCACCACAGGATCCAGCAATGTTGCTTTATGGTGTTTACCCAAGGGAGTTGCAAACTTATGTCCACACACACAAAAAATACCTGCACATGGATGTTTTTAGAAGCTTAATTCATACATGCCAAAACTTGGAAATAAAGAAGATGTCGTTCAGTTGATGAGTAGATAAACTATGGTACACTCAGACAATGGAGTATTATTTAGTGCTATAAAGAAACAGACTATCAAACCATGAAAGGGCATGGAGTAGGAACATTACACAATTATTACTAAGTGAAAGAAGCTAATTTGAAAAGGTTATATACCATGCGATTCCAACTATTTGGCACTTTGAAAAAAAGCAAAATTATAGAGACAGTAAAGAGATGGGTGGTTGCCAGAGTTTGGAGGTGGGAAGAGGAGGGGGGTATGAATACAAAGGAGCACGGGATTTTTAGGGCATTGAACACACTTTGTATGATACGATAGCATAAATGAAAGACACATGTCATTGTTCATTTGTTCAAACTATAGAAAGAAAAACACCAAGAGTGAATTGTGATGTTAACTATGAACTTTAGGTGATTGTGATGTCTCAATGTAAATTTATCAGATGTAACAAATGTACCATTCTGATGGGGGATGTTGATAGTCAGGGAGGCTATGCATGTATGGGCTTCCCTAGAGGCTCAGTAAGGCATCTGCCTGCAATGTGGGAAACCTGGGTTCAATCCCTGGATCAGGAAGATCCCCTGGAGAAGGAAATAGTAGTCCATTCCAGTACTCTTGCCTGGAAAATTCCATGGATGGAGGTGCCTGGTAGGCTGCAGTCAATGGGATTGGAAAGGGTAGTACACAACTGAGCAACTTCACTTCATGCATGTATGAGGGCAGGGAATATAAAGGGAAATCTCTGAACCTTCCCCTCAATTTTGATGTGAATCTTAAACTACTTAAAAAATAAAGTCTTAAAAAAATTATCTATGCTTCACAGAGGTAACACAAATTAAATATGACAATGTAGATAAAATATTTAGCATAGTACCTGACAGGTAAGGACTCAGTAACAAGTAGTGATTACTATTACTTAAAACTTTCTAGTAATATTATTACTTTTAAATATAACAGTCAGGTTGCCCTTTACGGTATTTATATTTTATGAGGCATGATCAGATTACTAGAGAAAAATGAACTTCAATTAAGGCAACATGATCATAACAGGACTAGAAAATTTGGTTAGGGGGTTTAGGAAGTATAAATTATTCCTGGTCACATTGCTATGTTCTTAGACTATCAAATCAGCACTCATTTGTGTGTTATACTGTGTTAGAGTATCACAGAAACTTTCATGTGTCAAAAATGGTCAGATAAGTGGCAATTTTATATGGTTCTATTTATATGATCCAAATCATACCTCTCTTATTTTTAAGGAAAGAGCTGATCGTTCAAAGCAGTGTAAATGAACATCAGAAAAATATTTATCTCTGTAATTCTACAGAACTCCCAATAAAACACTTTAAAATCCCTGTGGACTTCTTAAAAGTTACTTTCTTCCGTCTCTAGAGTTCTGTTTGCATCTGTTCAATACCCTCCTGCTTGGGCATGCTGGGAATAGCACCCATGGTCTCTATCACTTCCTGTGGAAACAAGGCTAAAGTGCTTGGTCTGCCACTGTTTGATGTGTGACCTTAAGATAGCTGCCTAATTTGCCTAGGTCTCAGTTTCCCTATCTATAAAATAAAGGTATTGGAGTGGAGGGCTTCCAGATCTCTTCCAACTCTAAAATTTCATGATTCTATAGTTGGATTCTAGTGAGAGGGGCCTGGGACTCATATTCTTTTCTATATTAGCTCATCCTCAGAAAATCATTCCATTCCAGGAATTTCACCAAGGGCTAATTTGCACAACAATTATTTCTACTCAGCCATCCTTTTTCCCAAACCTAGCTCTTTGGGCCAGTGAAGGGAGGTAGAACTCTAGCCATCTGTCCCCTTCTCCTAGGATAAATTTAATTAGGACAGTAAGTCTGTTGGGGGAAATCACAAAATACATTTCAAACCAGGAAATGAAAGGGACTTTTAAATATGATTTGTTTTCCTCTGCAGTCCTGAAGCTGGCCAAATGTACCAGTTTTTCCTTCTTTTTCACTTTATAATATTAGTGTGTCTCAGTTTTCTTAAGCTATCAAATCCTTCTCTACACTTTTAGGTCCATCAGAATTTTCACTACTGTAGTATGGCAACTGCCTTTGTGACTTAATTTGTCTTATGGAAGCTTTTCCCAAACATCCTTAACTTTTCTAGTGTCTGCAGAGGACACTGAGTTTTGCTACACAGTACCCAGTTTTCCTTCTCTGAAAAAGAGTAAGACCATTTTGCTTTGGGGGTAACATCTTCTGAGCCTCTGGAGGTGGAGCGCAGGACCTTGGTGGAGCCAATTTATCCATTTAGCAAGTCTCTTTCTCAGCACCAACCCTGTGTCAGACACTGAGGATGCTAGACTAGAATGACAAGGTTCTTCCTCTTTTAGAATTTACATGTTGCTTTAGAACTCCTAGAATTAGAAATTGTGCTTTTGCAGTTTCCCATCCCCAGCAACTAGCATACTACACAGCACATTCTACATACCCCCAATCCCTGCAAATATGGTTAAGGAATTGATAAATAAAAGTATCTCAAGAGCGTGTGATGGTAACAACATACCATGTTGTATGAGTGCACGCGTGTATGCATATGGGCAGTGACACTATGCAGCTATCGCTGTGTTAGGACTGCTCCTACAGTTTTACATAAATAAGTCATATAATCCTTACAGTAATCATATGTGCTTGATACTATGATGATGCCAGTCTGCAGAGAAGGAAAGCAAAGCACAAAGAAATCAAAGGACTTAAAAAAAAAAAGAAAAAGAAATCAAAGGACTTGTCCAAGTACACAGGGGCAGCAGATAATATAAGGAGGATTTAAACCCAGCAGTCTAGCTCCTTAGACCTCACTCTAATCATGCTACTGTGTTGCCTCATTTCCACACGGACTCTAGACTTGTAAAGTGACAATATAAATAAAAGTGGGACATTAGAGTTTTACTATTCCATTCCCATGTGAAAGGTGGGATTTTTTATTTTCTATTTTTTTCTCATCCTCAAATCAAATGAATACACTTCAAAGTAAATTCCTATTTTGTAATCATTTTGACTTTATGGTTCTCATTTCACCAGGAAGATGGAAGCCCAAGATCTAGAGATTTATATTTAGGGCTGAATATACTCATTTTGATAAAAACATGAAAAGGAAAAAAAAAAAAAAACCCTGGAGATCAAAATACCCCCGTGCATTACACACACACACACACACACACACACACACACACAATACAATGAAAACTGAGATATCTGACCTCCTTATGGAGACCCATAAGATCTTTCTAAAATCCTCTGAATCAGAAATCAATGTTAAGAACTGGAAACCAGTAGTTTCTAGAGTAACCTTTTAAGTTGGGTCTCTCAGTAGCAAAGGAAATTCATCAGCTAGCATTCCATGGAGCCCTGTTTACAGTCTGCAGGAACATTCATTGGGCTATTATGAAGAACGCTAATGCTCTCAATTACACCTAAATTAAGATAAAGCAGTAACCTAGTTACTGTAAAAGTGGTTTTATTTATAGACAGCAATTTAATCTTTAATATGCAACCACCATCTGTAAAACTACTTAGCCCCATCTATCCCATTTATGTCTTTATTATCCTCTTGTAAAAACACATGGAGCATTCTTGGTTATAGATGCGAAATGAGTTCTTTCTGTAACACTTTTTTAAGCTTAAAAATGTCGATGTAATTACAGTGGATAGATACATTTTCTTGCTGAATGTTCTTCATCAATTATATACTATAATGAAATTAACCACAATCTCTATAGAATGAAAAAGCGTTTTATGATAGTTGAAGTGGAGGACCATTCTCCTCTAATAGAAGTATTTGTTTTGGTGGCAAGGACCTCTGGAGGAGGGGGTGGAGATGGGGGGGCGGGGGAGGCACAGAAAGATTCCCATGCTTAGGATGGTCAACCTTTTCAACTAAATTGTCTCTCAAAAGGAAGCAAACCTCTGAGCACGGGCCACATTGTTGGAGGCTCGGTTCTGAAAGTGCAAACTCTCTCTTGTGTCAGAACACATCTGGAAACCTAACCAGCTTCTAAGCTCAACATTTCAGCAGAGGCAGCCTGCCTATTGCCAAAGATAGAAATGTTATTTTCTGAGCAGGGTTCCTGGGCTTTTGAGGGGATATACACAGCGCGACAGTCACTGTCATTCCTTTAATGATGATTAGTTGACAGCTGAAAGGAAAAGACACACACACAAACGGAAAAAGTTTTGAAAACCTGGTGGGACATCCAAAACCAACAAGAATCTGTTTTTAAAGCTCACCTTTGTAAGGCAGAAAATCTCAATTAGCTGAGATTTTTATTGATAAAGGTAGAAGATTTCTGTAGCCAGGTGAGGAACTAGAGATGATTTAATTCACAGCTTCCTCTCTGCCTCTCCGATAGCGGACATGGTTATCCACCCTTTTCCACTGTGCCCTGACTCAGTGACCCATACGACACATGGCGCATGGGATGAAATCGAGATGCGACGGCATGCCAAGTCATCCCTCATATTTACACCTTGAGGAACTGAATCCCAGACAAGTTCTGTGACTCTCTGCCAGAGACTAGAGTGGATCCTGTGTTCCCCGTCTATGGGCCTTAAGTCTTTACAAGAGTATTATTTACATGCAATCAGCAATGACCCAGAGTGTAGTGAAACATGAACCTTCAAATAAAACTACGAGAGATAGACAAGAGTTCAGCCTTTAATCAGCCCAAACCAATCTCTAATATTCACAGTCCAGACAATGGGGACAGAGATCCAGTCTACTAATTTCTGGGGTGGGACCACTGTAGAACAATGCATTGCTGTAGCTGACTCATATTCGAAAAACTGTTTTCAAAAAGAAGTTAGCCATTCATTCTACCAAGGGTCTATGAAATTATTATTATCCTTTACAGTACTAACCTCAAATTTGAGCATATATTAAAAGCAAATAGCCCACAAATAGGTGAAAAGAAGGCTACTTGCATGAAAATCCAATCCCCTCTAAAGCAGATCCAGTTTACTCGTGCTTCAACATGAGCTTATTGTTCAGCCAGTCAATCACGTCTGACTCTTTGCAACCCCATGGACTGCAACATGCCAGGCTTCCCTGTCCTTCACCATCTCCCAGAGCTTGCTCAAACTCATGTGCATTGAGTCGGTGATGCCATCCAACAATCTCGTCCTCCATCATCCCCTTCTCCTCCTGCCTTCAACCTTTTCCAGCATCAGGGTCTTTTCCAATTAGTCAGCTCTTTGCATCAGGTGGCCAAAGTATTGAAGAATAAACTTCAACATCAGTTCTTCCAATGAACATTCAGGACTGATTGATTTCCTTTAGGACTGACTGGTTGGATCTCCTTGCAGTCCAAGGGATTCTCAAGAGTCTTCTCCAACAGTTCAAAAGCATCAATTCCTTGGCACTCAGCCTTCTTTATGGTCCAACTCTCACATCCATACATGACTACTGGGAAAACCATCGTTTCACTATATGGGCCTTCATTGGCAAAGTAATGTCTCTGCCTTTTAACTTGCTGTCTAGGTTTGTCATAGCTTTTCTTCCAAGGAGAAAGTGTCTTTTAATGTCATGGCTGCAGTCACCATCCACAGTGATTTTGGAGCCCAAGAAAATAAAGTCTGTCACTGTTTCCATTGTTTCCCCATTTATTTGCCATGGAATGATGGGACCGGATGCCATGATCTTAGTTTTTTGAATGTTGAGATTTAAGCTATTTTCTTATTAAAGAAATAGCAACTGCAACTACATCCTGAAACTATTTTATTTGTTCTTATCTTTATTACCTGCCATCATCACTAGGAACATAAACACCAGAGGGGAAGGAACATATTCTATTTTTAGCATATCCCCAACGTGTGGCATGGTATTTGATATAACGTAAGGACTTAAACTCCATTTATTAACTTAAATAATGAATAAAATTCAAAGCATTTATAATAGAAAGCAAAATTAAAAAAGAAGAAAAAGGCAAAGGGCTTTTACCCATACAGATAACTAGGGAATGAGGGCTTATTAAGCAAGATTATAAATGATAGTTATAAAGATACCTTGAAAACTTAGGGAATTTCTTATAAAATATCATGGAAATAGAAAGGAGATGGCTACGAAGCTGCGTGTATAATGTGGACAGAAATACACCCTAGTAGCTGCACCTTTGAATTTTATCCTACAGGGTATACACATCGCTATTGAAAAATGAAATAATTTAACAACCATCTAAAGAATTTTTTCACTCCAATTTTCCCATTACAGTTAAGAAAACAGACTTCCAGAGATGTGGAGATATTTGGAAGGTCCAGAGGTGAGGAAAGGTAGAAGTTTAAAACTGGGTATCCCAATTCTATTTCAGTGCTTTGTACTCTATTATCTTGACTCCTAGTGTTAACAGTATCTTTAGAATTTTTACTGTTTAATGCAATCAGAACTGCAGAACATACTAACTGATCCACATAAATTTCATTAGCTCAGAGGGAAAAAAATACACAATTTCTTACAAGAATTATACTCAGCAGGTAAAGAATCTGCCTGCAATACAGGAGACATAGGAGACTTGGGTTTGATCCCTGGGTCAGGAAGATCTCAGAGAGGAGGAAATGGCAAACCACTCCAGTATTCTTACCTGAAAAATGCCATGGACAGAGGATTCTGGTGGGCTACAGTCCAGGGGGGTTGGAAAGAGCTGGATACAACTTAGCGACTAAACACATACACCTGCCTCTGAAGAAACAACCTTGCTGCCACCTTTTGAGTTACAACTAGTGTTCTGTCCTATTGAACGCTGTTAAATTGTTCCTGCCACCCCAGAAAATGCACCATTATTTGGCACCAAAGTGGACTGCCAGATTTAGAAGCTTCCAGCTCTCACACGTAACCTGCCAGCTCCCTCCTTGGATAAGAAGTTAATTTCACAGTTAGGCAAGTGCTCTTATGACAGAGCATAGTCACAAGAGTCAGTTCTCCCATCCAAATCAGCCACTTCTAACTTGGGTAACTGTGAGCAATTTATCCAACTGTAGCACTCAGGGAGCATGTGAAATTAACCCCAAAGCCTGATGATGCCCTAGTAATAAATTGCAGGGAACTGAGTTAAGGAAACTGCCTTGACTGGATTGCACAAATGTTTTTAGGGGAGATTTCCCTGCACTTATACAGGTGACCAATAGGTCTCTGATTATAGAACTTACAGGGGAAGACTGAGCTACATGGTCATGGAAAATTTTTATTATAAATGCAAATTTATCTATGCAATCATCTTTCAATTAGTCACATTCAAGAACTTCTGCATAGATAATGCAGAGCCCCTGACCGTGAGAATTATCATTCATTTCGGTTTTGTACCATATATACTGATTAATGAAGTAATAATTGTTAATAATGTATTCAACAATAGCACTTATCATTAAGCACTGTGCACAACACACTGTATTAAGCTATTTACAAACTGTCCTCCTGAAGGGGAGTTCCCTTTGAAGAACAAGAAAACTAGAGAGGTTCATTAACTTGCTCAAGGACACACAGCTACCAAGTAAGTGATGGATTCAAATTTATGTCTTTTTGCCTCCAAAGCTGTACCTATGACCAGCATACTATACTTGTTAGAGGTTCCTTTCCTGTATGCTCAGAGTGGCTTTACTCTGCTCAGAATAGGTGGCTTGATAATGTGTTGACTTGAAAAACATTCCTTCAAGGCCACTCCCACCAAAACTCATCTTAATCCCTTCTACTAAAGGGCCTGAAATCTTAGGATTAAAGTTTCAGTACTTTAGAGTTAATAGTTTATTAGCTGCAAACAGCCCATTAAGATGCTAATGTATCTCAGATATGATACCAAAAGCACAAGTAAGGAAAGAAACAAGTCAATGATTTGTACTTTATCTACTTTACCAAAGTTAAAAACTTATTGCGCTTCAAAAACACCATCAAGAAATTAAAAAGGCAATTCATAAAATGGGAGGAAATATTTGCAAATTAGTTATCTGATTAAGGTCTAGTGTCTAGAATCTAGAATATATAGAGAATAACAATAAAAAAAAGATGACTTGATTTTTAAAATGGGTGGTGGGGGGAAGGATATGAAGACATTCCTCCAAAGAAGATGTATCAAATGGCCAATAAATACATGAAATGCTGTTTAGCATCACCAATCATAAACATCATCAGTCTTTAGGGAAATAAAAACCAAAACAACAATGAGATATCACTTATATCCAGTACGATGGCAATAATTTAAAAAAAGATGAAAAATGAGTGTTGGTGAGGATGTGGGAAAATCAGAATCCTTTTATGTTGCTGGTGGGAATGAAAAACAGTACTGTGACTATGGAAAAGAGTTTGGCAGTGTCTCAAAATATTACAATTAGAGCTAGCATAGGATCCATCATTTCCAGTCAATACCCAAGAAAACTGAAAACAAGTGTTTGCACAAAAAATGCCAACAAATTATTCAGAGCAGCATTATTCCTGATAGCCATAGGAAGAAACAACTCATATGCCCATTAACCAATAAGTGGATAAACAAAATGCAACATTAGTCATAAGAAGGCATATTATCCAGCCATGCAGTTTCATTCCTTGCATAAAAGGAATGAAGTACCAATGTCTCCTATAACATGACTGAAACATCATTCTAAGTTTAGAAAGCCAGACACAAAAGACTATATGTTATACCATTCCATGTCTATGAAGTATGTGAAAGAGTAACTCAGTAGAAACAGATGCAGATCAGATGGTGGATACCAGGGACTAAGGGAACAGAGAGTGACAGCGTATTGGGTGCAGGGTCTCCTTGTGGGATGAGGATAATGTTCTGGAGCCAGACTGGGGCAGGGAGATAGCAGGTGCATAACATTTTGAATATATTAAATACCACAAAATGGTTAACTTTAAAATAGTTAATTTTAGATTATGTGAATTTCATGTCAGCACAAAGAGCAACTTACTTTCTGTAGGATGAGTCTTCTATGAGCTCTGGGCCTCAAAATATTGAGTGGAAGGAACAGAAGGCAAATATTGTTCATTTCTATCTTTTTCCAAGAAATCTGATACAACCAGGCAAGGGATTCAGTAAGGATGCAAACATACAGGATTCCTGGCTAATTATGTGTAGCATCCTGCACGGTGAGCTCTTAGTTTAATCAAAAGTTTTCTGTGCATTGCTTTTCAAAAGCTCATGCCAAACAGCTTAAAAAATAGGGCTAAGAAAGACCCACCCATGAATTATCATTGGGGTAGAGTGAATATCACCCCCAATAATGTTGAAAAATAAGTTCTTGGTAGCTAAAATTTCTTCTTTTCATGCATAAAGCAAAGATATACATATAACATATAAACAGATACATAATATATCTATCGTATTAACACTTCCTGGTGGGAGGGCATGGTTTTGGAAAAAGACATAAGCAGCATCCTCAAGGGACAATGATGAATAATGTGAATAAAAGGATTGGGAAATACCACTCTAGATCAGAAAGAATACTAGGAACAATTAATTTCTCTTGATGAAGGGGTAAGCTTTTTTAAGGATTCTTCAAGTAAAAAGTATTGTTAACCATCCAGGTAAAGAAAGTGAAAGTGAAAGTCACTCAGTCATGTCCAACTCTTTGCAACTCCATGGACTATACAGTCCATGGAATTCTCCAGGCCAGAATACTGCAGTGGGTAGAATACTGCCAGAACACTCCCTTTCCTTTCTCCAGGGGATCTTCCCAACCCAGGGATCAAACCCAGGTCTCCCACATTGCAGGCGGATTCTTTACCAGCTGAGTGACAAGGGAAGCCCAAGAATACTGGAGTGGGTAGCCAGTCCATGGAATTGTCTAGGCCAGAATACTGCAGTGGGTAGAATACTGCCAGAATGCTGCCTTTCCCTTCTCCAGGGGATCTTCCTGACCCAGGAATCGAACTGGGGTCTCCTGCATTGCAAGCAGATTCTTTACCAACTGAGCTATAAGGGAAGCCCAACCATCCAGGTAAATAGCATATATGTCTTAAAGACAATGTCCTAATACTAGTTAAGAGAACAGACACCCCGGGTATTCTACTTCTTAGCTGCATGACATTGAAACACTAAAATCCTCTCTGAACCCACATTTCTTCCAATGGAAAAGAGGATGGGGCTGCCCATTCCATTGAATTACTGTATTAAATAAATGTGTTTATACCTTGGAAGCCACTTGGGCCAGTGCCTGGAGCAGCCTAACTTCTCTAGAAACTGAGTCAGCTGGTGTTCCTTAGTTTCTACCACCTGAGGGTTAGGAGTGGGGGCTGTACAGACAGATGACCTGGGCTTGAGTATTCCTTCTGACTCTGGGCAATGTACTCAACACTTTCTGTCTTCAATGAAGGAAATAAAATAACCTCCCCTAATGATATGAAAGTGAAAGAGGACATCGAAAAACTTGGCTTAAAACTCAACATTCAGAAAACGAAGATCATGGCATCTGGTCCCATCACTTCATGGGAAATAGATGGGGAAACAGTAGAAACAGTGTCAGACTTTATTTTTTGGGGCTCCAAAATCACTGCAGATGGTGACTGCAGCCATGAAATTAAAAGACGCTTACTCCTTGGAAAAAAAGTTATGACCAACCGAGATAGTATATTCAAAAGCAGAGACATTACTTTGCCTTAAGGTCCGTCTAGTCAAGGCTATGGTTTTTCCTGTGGTCATGTATGGATGTGAGAGTTGGACTGTGAAGAAGGCCGAGAGCCAAAGAATTGATGCTTTTAAACTGTGGTGTTGGAGAAGACCCTTGAGAGTCCCTTGGACTGCAAGGAGATCCAACCAGTCCATTCTAAAGGAGATCAGCCCTGGGATTTCTTTGGAAGGAATGATGCTAAAGCTGAAGCTCCAGTATTTTGGCCACCTCATGCGAAGAGTTGACTCATTGGAAAAGAGGGATTAGGGACAGAAGGAGAAGGGGACGACTGAGGATGAGATGGCTGCATGGCATCACGGACTCAATGGATGTGAGTCTGAGTGAACTCCAGGAGATGGTGATGGACAGGGAGGCCTGGCATGCTGCGATTCATGGGGTTGCAAAGAGTCGGACACGACTGAGCAACTGAACTGAATTGAACTGAACTGAACTGAATGATTGTTCAAAGATTAACTCAGGAGTCAGTTCCTGGAAAGAGTCAGACATGCAAAGTCTGACTACACTGAGCCACTCAGCATGCACACACACATGATTCCTGGAAAGCTTCAACAATGCTCACCACCTAAAATGCATTCAATAAATTAAGTTGTTAGGACAGTTATTATTATTTGATTACCATGGCAGTTATTATTATGATGGACCAACTCAGCAGTCATAATTAAATGAGGTGCTATATAGGGTACAGAAGACTGTTAAACATGTAGAGAATAGGACACCATTTGGAGAGGGTTCCCCAGAAGGAATGGAGAGGACAAGTGACATGGTAGAAAATGACCAATTGCTAAATATCACAGTAGAGATTACAGTCCTCCAAACTCCTATAAAGAGCAGAGCAAAGCAGGAGCTGGAGGAGCAAAAGAAAGCTTCTTGGGAGGGGAGGGAGATGAGGTGAACTTTCCTTTCTGTCATTTAGAAATATCAACACCTCTTCCGCTTGAGTCATTTTGTTGCTCCCTATAAAAACAATCTTTTGAAAAAGATCTTTCCATCTTTACTTATCTTCCCACAGACTTTCCTCCCTGGCTGCAAATTGCCCACCTGAAAGCACATAGAAAACGGAGCCAAAGTCCACCTCACAGAATAATAGGTCCTTAAGCTACAGTGACTGCCAGCAAATGCCAGCTCTCGGAGCAGGAGCATATCGTGAAAACTGCCAGAAAGGCGGTGGTAATTTTTACAGCAGGTTATTACTACACACCTCCTTTGAGAGGCCAATTCACAGCTTGTCCTCAACACTACATTAATTCATTTATGGTTTTCCAAAAATGCTCGATTTCCTACTGTCCCTAAATCTGACAAATATGCTCTCCTAATTCAAAACCCTCACAGAGATCCTTAAATTCCCAATCGAGCGTGATGCCATTTCCAGGTTGCAAAGCCAGCCTTCCTGATGCGATGCATCCTCTAGGTAGCATACTTAGGCATAAGGCTCCAGTCTCTCTAAATGTAATTTTCTTTAGGCTGCCAGGATTTGCATAGCTTCTCTGCTTCAAACCTAGAAAATGTGCAGCTAGAAACAATTTGGAGTTCTTACTCAAACATCCGCTTGTAACAGGTCCAAAGAGATGATTCCAAAACTTTAACTAGGTTATCGTTTCCAAAAGTTAAAAAAATATACATTGTGTGTATATATAGGCACACATATACATACACGTACTTATTTATACTCATCTATCTATAACTATCTATCTAAAAAGACACTAGCTTTTGAAAGTGGAATGTACACATTTCTTTCATTTCTCTTCATTGTCACCTCCTTCTCTGGTCCAGATTTAAACATCTAGCAGTAAAACTGAGATTTTCCTTTGTTGCTAGATAAATATCAATCATTTCCATCTGTTACCAGGACTTTGTTTTCTTGAGAATAATGTAAAATTTAGATGCTAAGGCAACAGTTGGCATTGTTTAATCACAGCAATGAAACAGCGTTCATATGCCATAAAATTTGCCAGACATACAAAGAAATGTTAACTTCTACCTTAGCAACCTTTGTGCCATCTGTCATTTCGTAAAAATAATTAAATGGCTTCGGGCATGATATTCACATGGAAGACTGTCAAATTTGCCTTGCCAGACGCAATACTGTGAAAGGAATTAAGACGATTCTTTCATTTTAAATTCATTTAAATTCCACAGTAAAAATTTTCTCCCCACAGTTTAGGAATACTCCCCTTTGGGTTGTAATGGGAAGATCAGAAAGCCCAACTAAAATCATGAGATGTTGTATTCCAAAGTATGATTTGTGTATGACTGATTATATATAAGATGACATACGAGGATGGCATTTAAAATAATATTTTAAAGTAGACATTAAAAAATGACTTGTACAAACTTAAAATTACACAAATGCCTCCATGATAAATCCAACTTATAAGAAGTCCATTCAAAGGAAAATGTTTGGTATTTGAATATGGCAAAAATCATGACGACTGGATGGGGATGAATAAAATACAGAACACAGTGGAATAAATGGCAGTTCAAAGTGCAATGTGCTCCCATTCCATGAAACTCGACTTCCTAATTGTCTGTTAAATCTTAAAAGTACCCATACTCTGACATTTTGATAAGAACCTCTCCCTGAACTAGACTTGACTGAGTTGCTTATCTATAGAAGAGGACTTTCTAGGCGGGGTGGATGCTAGTTATCTGAGAACTATCAGAAATTCCATATATTTCTAATTCTTTACGAAATAGGAGAGAATCTGAATCATTCTCCCCCCAAAATGAGGTATGGCAGCATCACTTTGCTCCTTCACGGAGTAAATCACAGCACAGTGTAGTAGGGAAGGTGATGAGCTTGAATGAAAGCCGAGCTCTCGTGCAGCCTCTGCCATTACTGTGCTCTGTGACCTTAGGCAAGTTTCTCATCTGGTCATCTCGCCACAGTGGCGGATTGGAAGATCTTCAAAGAACCTTTAAACTTCCAACATTTTATTACTTCTAACTAAGCTTCTGTAGCATCAGAGATAAGAACTGGAATCCTGTACTAGCAAAGCTAGATGTCAAAGTTTTTAGGAATGTTCCTGCAACATGACCTTATTACTCACTTCTTACGAGTGGAATCCATGTATTTAGTCCTTCCTTCCTTCATTTCATAAATGTATATTGAGTACTTGATGTACTTGTCTATTCTTAAAGGAGCTGTGAGAGTAAGACCATGTTTTCATTTTATAATGTACAGGAATCATCTAAGAAACTTGCTAAAATCCACTTTAAACCTCTTCCACCCTCCCTCACTAAGTCTGGGAAACAGCCAACATGTTTGAATTTTTAACCAACAATCCAGGAGATTTTGATGTAGTGGTAGTAGGATCACATTGTGAGAAACCGTATTCTAGTGAGAAAGGCAGGAAATCAGGCAGATTTAATCAGTGACAGCTGCCATGATAAATATGTTTATGGTGCTGGGCTGGGTGCAAAGACGAGGTTCTCACTGGGTGTGGGAGCCTGGGATGGCTACTTAGAGAAAAGAATCTTCAAATAAGCCCTGGAAGATGAATAGAATTGCACCTCAAAAGGAGGATCAAAGGCTTGTGCACAGAAAATACCTTAGGCAAATAATGGGAGCCAAAAGACTCCCTTCTTAGCCCACAGAGGATTCTCCAAAGGCTGAAATTGAACAATGTTTCCCACCTCAAACATCTTCAGAAGTATCTGTAGGATTAATAAATGGAGGAATGAATACATTAATTTAGTAAGTGGTTAATAAGCCATGGATGTTAGCATAATTCTGAATTCTGGTGACACGTGCTGGTAACAGGATACAGAAATTGCAAGGGAATGCCTGTATCACATCACTTGCCAAAGACATATTCAAGATTATACACAGAAAATCATTTTAGGGCTTGAGGCAGGAAGGGCTGATATCTAAACAGTACTCATTAATTCTAGCGCTTCCACAGGTATCATCATATGCCAAGAAGTAAAGTCAAATTGTATCTGTCCATCAAATAGATTTTTCATTTTCCTCACAATTACAAGTACAGCTAGATCATAATCTTTTGAGATAAATGTTTCTGTAAAAAAATATCTGGATGTCTTAGCCTAGTGACAAAAGTGGGGTATACCTTTCGTAATTCTTAATTCACACATTATGCTCCATCAACTATACAGGGAATGTGGTGTCTAAGTGACAAATTAGAAGATGTTAGGCTGTGTGACTTTGAGCAAGTGATAAAGCCTCTCTGTGCCTCATTTTTCTTCCTGTAAAGAGAATGACATGAATTAAATAATCCCCAAGAACTGCTTCGATTCTGACAGTCCATGAATCAAAATAAAAGAACATTGCTAGAGGAATTAATTAATCCTCTGGGGATGAAATGAGATAAGCATTTTCTTTGATTCTACATTGCTCTGCTGATGATCTCCCCTTTACAATAATCAGAGCTGAAGAAAAAGCCCACGTGACACAATGAAGTGTAACTAGACTGTTTTCTAAAGAGATACAGCAAATTGAGGAATGATTCTTCAAAGCCGAGATGGCTTTCCTGGCAGCTATAATTTTACCTCCTCAATGACTGAGCCAATTTTCTCCTCCAGCTCTCTTACACACCTTTAATGAATACATGTTTCTTTGATTAAATTAACATTTTTGTCTAGCTAATTAGCCTGAAAAACCTATGCTGAACTGAGCTGGTAGCAACTTCATTACTGCTCATTGGTGCATGTTTGCGACCCATCACTGTCAGCTCAATCGTCTAATGATTAGGGGGACATTAAGTTTGGCTAATTTGGCTTTCTGTGGCCATCATCACGTTCCCGGTGATGAGCCAATCCCCACCCTGAATCGACCCTGCTTGACAGTGACAGATGTTTTAATCACAGGGTTTTATTCATTACTGTCCATCAGTGTTGCTGGCCAGGTTTGCAGCAAATACCTTGATTCGAAACCAAAACTAATTAAATACTACCTTCATAATTACCTTAGATAGTTACCCTTCCCTAAGTGGGCTGATATGACAAGAGCTGAAAAATAAAGCCTTAAATGAGATTGCAGAGGGAGTTCCTGCTGTGCTGAAATGCATTTCCATCTGCACGTTTAATAAATAGTGAGTCTGTGGGGAGCTGTCCCTCTGCCCTAAGTGCAACGTTCAGAAATGAGCATCTCAGTGTTGCCCATTACACACCAGCCAGGTTATGGGATCCATTGCTTTCTTAGAGCTTTGATGTTTTAATGAAATTATGTACACAAAGCACTGCAAGAATGCCACTGAATCTTCATTACAAATGTAATCAGCACTTGTGACCCCCACTTCCTATACTGCTTTTCCAAGTAGATCTGATGGTGTTGGTTTTACCCTCAATTACAAGAGTGGGATTGTGTCCTGGGCACAGCCAATGAGCATTGGACATCTCCTGGCACCCGTGATTGGTTATGACCTAGTGTGTCACCAAACTGAATTCAATCTTAGGCAATGAGACTTAATTCTGGGCATCTCAGTTCAAGTAATGTTCAAAGCTTCCCCTGTTTTCCTAAGGCACTTGACATACCCAGAGACAGCAAGGTCAGGGACTGCCCTCCCCACCTTGTAACTGCAAAGGGCGATACTTTTGAAAAGGGAGCTTCTAGAAGGAAAAAGGAGCCTGAAAGCTGGCCAGCGAGAAGCCAACTTGTGTCAGCATCATTTCAGTCCTTTATGTAGCTTCCCACATTGACAGACCTACTCCAACAGTTTTCAGTTTTATGCCCTGGTAAAAGACCTTTGTGCAAAAAGACACAAAGGAGCCATATCTGATATAAGCCCTTTCTAAATATTCAAATCGCTTTTACATTAGCTACCCTAGGTGATCACCCCAACAATACTGTTTGGTTCATAAAGAAGCCATGGTTAGCCTAATTTTAGAAACAGGACTGAGGTATAAACACTTGTATAACCGAGGACAAAGTGCCGAGCTGGGGCGTAAGGTGGATCGATTGCCAACTTGATTCTTTGTTCTCCTGCTTGTCCATAGTGATTTGTTTCTCCGATCGGGTTTGCCCTGGATCATCATGAGACTAGAGTCTGGGGATAGCAGTAGAGCACACACACACACAGGTGCTTTGGCACCTGCCTGATCAAATCCCTTTCCCACCATTTACCAGCTAGGTGGCATCTGGCAAGTTTAACATCTACACGCACTTGGTGTTCACACTTATGATGAGAATAATAGATGCTGAGTGCTTGGCACATGGCCAGGAGTTCTTCTCAATCAGAAAAGAGACACATTTTCTAAACTGATGGCAATATAGATATTAAACTCACCTTATATGTGTTGCAATACACATTTTAGCTTTTTCTCTCTGTGGTTCGAAATACCCTTCATCTAAACAGTCTAAGAAAAATGTCCTTTGCTTTGGACTGTTGCAATGGCTACACCTTGAACTTTTGTCAGTTTCATTACTTAAGGTTATTCCAAGAAACTGCTTCCAAAATAAGAAATAAAACAACAGATCAAACTATTTTCAGCAAAGAAAGGGACTGTCAAATCTATATCTAATTATTAGGGACAGGCCTAAATTAATGGCAGAGATATTGTCAATTTTTGAAAGCAGCCTAAGAAAGAGATGACTTTCTAGGAAGACTGGGGTATATTTTGGTTCTTTTCCTTTTTAGCTCAGTGACCTGGAACAAGTTACTTAACTTTTCTAAGCCTCAGTTTCTTCATTTTAAAAAGACAATACCATCATCTGCTTTCCTGCCATTGTGTACACTGACAGATAATGAAAATAAGTATTGAGTAAGAGTTAACACAGCAAGGCATGACTACTATCCTTTAACAGGCCTACTTGTAAGGATGGCCCTTGGCTGGAGTCTGTGAACTGGAATTTGAGGAGATTCCCACCATTTTCAGAATTGATAAGAATGGCCTGCTGTTCCTAAACTGTATAAACAGCAGAGTTCATGCTGTTCATCTGCTTTCCTTCTGGAATTCTGGTGGCTCCCAGGCACAGGCTGCCTTCACAACCAGTCCCAGCCAAAGCCCTGGACACTGAGTCTCTAATGAGCTTCTCTGTTTGGCAATGCTTCACAAGTGTTGCCACAGTTTGTTGCTGGGAGAACGAAGTGCATGCGGTGTGACTCCGCTGGGAGAGGGCTCTGGATGTTTGCATGTGGCTTCCTCTGAACTTTGCTTTGTGCACATTTTTCCTTTGTTGATTGTGCGTGGTATCATTTTCTAAACTAACTTACAGCCCTGAGTGTGCCCATTCACTGAGTCCTGGGAGTTCTATAAAATCACCAAACCTGAAGGTGGTTTGGGGGACCCTCAATACACAAAACAGCCAATATATAAAAAAACACACAATAAATAGATATATTTATCACTGTTACCCTCTTCATATAGTGATGTGATTGCTCTGAATGAAACTGTAGGCAGAAGTGATACCAGTGTGGTGAGACTGAAATTTTGAAATGCTTTCCTATCTCAGCTTTTGTTTAACAGGAATGGGTGAACAGTGTATATTCCAAATAAATCCTCTCATGTTATCTTAAAGGTTTACATACAAGGATATTCACAACCGTGTTACTCGTTGAGTGTCGGCAGCCACGTGGGCTCTTATGAATAGGAGAACACAAAGGCAAATGCTCGGTGTACATCACTGTCTGTCCTTCTGCTGAGTTGTTCAGTTGTACCCAACTCTTTGCTATCCCATGAACCCACCAGGCTCCTCTGTCCATGCAATTTTCCAGGCAAGAATACTGGAGTGGGTTGCTATTTCTTACTCCAGGGGATCTTCCCATCATTTACCTGCAAAGGAGTGCAGCAATACACAGCAACAAGCTAAGTGAAAAGAGTATGAAAAAAGAATCACAGCATAATATTGTTCCTGCAAATTAAAGATATGTGCATATAAAACAACATGCATTTTGTAAGAACATATGCAGAAAATGAGACTCAGTAACTACATTAGAATAATTTTCTATGGTGGGGGAAGAGTAGTGGATGTAGGATATGAGAATGAAAGGAAGTAAATGCATACAAACTGAAGAGGAGAACCTTGTACAGACCCATGATAAAAATAGGACATGACTGGAACAATGTGATTAATTCAACTTTCTGCATCTGGCATTCAAAATAAATCTATTTCACAGTCTAACTACAATGACAATGATGATGATGGCAAGAATCCTATTAGCTAAGGTTAACTGAGCCACATGGAGCAGGTATACACTTTTCAGATATCACTGTACGTAATTCTCACCACAATTCTATGAGGAATGTACTGTCAATATCCCTGCTCTATGGGGGAGGAAGCTAAGGCATGGAACAGTACAGTAACCTGTGAAGGTTCCACTGTGGCATGGCTCTTGGAGTCAAGATGCAAACCCAGCTTTAAGCAGAACCACGGAGTTAATACAAGGATGCTGAGGCTCAGCCTGTGCCCATAGGACCA